>NW_009728612.1:11493-12414 GCF_000703405.1 Apaloderma vittatum
TGTAAAGCTCATTTGAATAACATTTATAAAACCATGCATAATTCTCGGAGAGGAATTGCTACTGAAGAATTAATTGTTTTGCTTGTTGCTCACTCCCCAGATGCCTGAAATATGAAACTTGGCAGAATTCTGAAAGAAATATCCTTGAGAGCTCAGATAAGAGATGAGCCAACGTGACCGTTAGGCTGTTTGTTTAGGCAAGGTTCATTATAAACCTGGGGGTCTTAAAGAGCAAATCTAAGCTCAGAACATGGGCAAGACTCCAGAAAGCCTTGTCTGTCCCACGAAGTATAGAATCATAGAATCGTTAGGGTTGGAAGGGACCTTTAAAGGTCACCTAGTTCGACTCAACCTACAATAAGCAGGGACATCTTCAGCTACATCAGGTTGCTCAGAGCTCCGTCCAATCTGACCTGGAATGTTTCCAGGGATGGGGAAGTAGGACTGTTTTCTCCTGTTCCTGTCTGTTGTGCGCTAGCACCGCAGCTGAGCATCACGTACCTGGGTAAAACACATTGGGCTCTGCCAGAAGAGAACAGCCCACATCTGCTGCAGCTGCTCAGGAGAGGCTTGGCTGCCTGGAACACCTTGCAGAAGCCTAACTCATTTCACACTCTTCTCTTTGTACTGCCCTCATGCTTTCATCGGCCCACGTTTTCACCAGAACACCCCCCCTCCTCTTAAAAACCTTAAGCTGTTAAAGAAATCATTTAAATGATAATTATCAGAATCATTAACGAATGCGGGCGTCCCTCATCTCCCTTCAGCAACAGGTACCAGCAGCAGAGCCTGGGGGTTTGTCAGCTGCCTTAGGAAAGGGTGGGGAAAACCAACACGTGGGAGGTGTTGATGCCTCAGGTCTGCGGACGGGTGGGGGGTGATGCTCCCCCTGCTCGGCCCCAGCGCGGGGAGCGGCATCCG
>NW_009728613.1:0-477 GCF_000703405.1 Apaloderma vittatum
GGGCTGGGAACGGGGGTTTGGGGCTGCGAATAGGGGGGTTGGGACGGTTGGGACTGGAAACGGGGGTTTGGGGCTGGAAAGGAGGGTTTGGGGCTGGGAACGGGAGTTTGGGGCTGGGAACGGGAATTTGGGGATGGGAACGGGAGTTTGGAGATTCCCAGAGTGCCACAGGCCCTCTTTGGGGTGCTCCAGCAACTTTTTGGGGTGCCATGCGGTGTTCCAGCTCCATTTTGGGGTTCTTCACTTTGGGGAGTTCTGGGTTGCCCCAGAACCTCACTGGGTGCTCCAGCTGGTCTTTGGGGAGTTTTGAGGTGCCCCATCCCCACTTTGGTGTTCTCCAGCCCCACTGTGACGTGGTCTGAGAAGCTCCAAGGCCTCTTTGGTGAGTCTTGAGGATCTCCATCCCCTCTTCGGGGGATCTTCCTGGTGTCCCTGCAGCCTCACTGCGAGGTGGTTTGAGGATCTCCAGAGACTCTT
>NW_009728613.1:624-827 GCF_000703405.1 Apaloderma vittatum
TCCCGTAACATCTCGATGGCGCTGAGGGCATTTCTGGCTTGGTTGGGAGACAAGAGGGAACCAAATCTCTTTGATCATCGTCACCTCAAGCGTTTGGTGAGAGAAGATACTTCTAATTCACTGTTAGATTTTTGACAACACAGCACTGGTGGATCACTGACAGGATGGTCACGGAGATTGTGGCTGAGATTCTTCCCCAAATC
>NW_009728614.1:0-373 GCF_000703405.1 Apaloderma vittatum
CTATAGCCCTGAAAAGGGACCCTATAGCTGTGCAAAAGGACCCTATAGCCCTGAAAAGGGACCCTGTGGCCACAAAAAGAGACCCTATAGCCTCGAAAAGGGACCCTATGGCCACAAAAAGGGACCCTATAGCATCAAAAAAACACAACAGCCCCAAAAAAGGACCCTATAACCCTGAAAAGGGACCCTATAGCCCTGAAAAGGGACCCTATAGCCCTGAAAAAGGAACCTATAGCTGCAAAAAGGGACCCTATAACTCCAAAAAGGGGCCCTATAGCCTCGAAAAGGGGCCCTATAGCCGCAAAAAGGGACCCTATAGCCTCGAAAAGGGACCCTATAGCCTCGAAAAGGGCCCCTATAGCCTCGAAAAGGG
>NW_009728614.1:637-843 GCF_000703405.1 Apaloderma vittatum
CTGGGGAGATCTCTACAGCCCCTATAGCCCCTGGGATGGTCCCTATAGCCCCTAAAACCAATAAGGGGGGTCCCTATAGCCCCTGGGGGGCGTCTGTATACCCCAGGGGGGTCCCTACAGCCCCTATAGCCCCTGGGGGGGGGCCCCTATAGCCCCTAAAACCAATAAGAGTGAGTCCCTATAGCCCCTGGTGGGTCCCTACAGCC
>NW_009728615.1:0-212 GCF_000703405.1 Apaloderma vittatum
TGGGGAGGAACCGTTCTCACTGCTGCAGCAAGGCCGGTGCGAACCGTTATGGAAACAAAACCTTAACCCCCGTCAGGAGCTAGCGCTGAAATTTCGTTGCGCTTCGCTCTTTGAAGCGTTTTCTCCCTGTAAAGCGCATGTGGGAAAAGAAGAGTTCGGACAGGCGCCACGCTTACGGATGCGCTTCCTATAGTGGCAGGGAGAATATTAAG
>NW_009728615.1:243-3320 GCF_000703405.1 Apaloderma vittatum
GTTGTGTGGTGATGAAAATCAGGATGGCCTGAAACTTTGGATAGCAGCAGGGGATTAGCTAGAGCTCCTACCTGCACTTCTTCACAGGAGGAAGAAGGTGCTGTTCATTCTAAGCTTCCCACTCTTCCCTGTCGGGCTGTATTTAAATATTTTTTTTAAAAAAGAAAGTGACTGATTTCACTGGTCTTGGTGTTGCTATATTGAGACCTCAAAATACGTAATAAACTTTTTGCTATTATTGCTAATATTATTTCATGCCAGGACAGTGCCTTGGTTGCAATTACTTTCAGATAGGAGATTGCCTAAAAAGATAACTGATTGTACATTAATTCCTGTGCTGGTGGTGCATATTTGCATTTTTTTTCCTTTTTCCTTTCTTTTTTCCTGTTCTCTTTTACCCCTAAGTCTTTACCAAAGACATGTACCTCTCAATGAAGTATGTAATGCTAATGTAATTAAAAAAAATACTGTCTTCTGTCAGTAAGTTTCACTGCAGATTTCCCAGCACTCATGTGATCCTATAATGTCTGGATAGTCAGCAGTCAAGGATGAGTCTAAATCCTTGCCAA
The DNA here is from genome assembly GCF_000703405.1 of Apaloderma vittatum. Lineage (NCBI taxonomy): Eukaryota > Metazoa > Chordata > Aves > Trogoniformes > Trogonidae > Apaloderma > Apaloderma vittatum. Next base: position 813 of record NW_009728615.1, read on the forward strand.
CTTTCCTCTGAAGTGAGACGTGATGGAAATACATTTTTGGTAGTAGATCCCCCCACATCTTCAGGTTTTCTAGTTAATGTTTTGGCTTTTGGAAATGACATTCAGTTAAACGTATTTCAGTGAAGGTGAATGCTCATGCAAGTTGCCTGTAGTTTGGGAACTACAAGTTAGCAAAAACTTTTGTTTTTCCTAGTAGCTTGGGTTTGATTACACTAAGGTATGCTGCTCAGTGTCATCTGACTTGTGTCTGTGCTGTGTATATCTGTGTGGCAGTAGGCAGATGCAACAGAAATAGTGTTACCCTTCAGTTGCATCAGCTTTTTCTCCTTCCTCCTGGGACAGGAAACAAAGCGAGCAGGCTTTGTGTTTCAAGTTCAGATGTGCCACTATTCTGCAGCGTCGTGCCCAGGGAAGTGGCTGAGTCACCATCCCCCGAGGTACTGAAAAGACATGTAAATGTGATGCTTAGGGTCATAGTCTAGTGGTGGACATGATGATCTTAAAGGCCTTTTCCAACCAAAATGATTCTATGGTTCTATGTGTAAAAGTAACTGTATGGAGTTTAATACTCCAGAAGGAGCACAGAAATTGTTTAATCTCAAATGGATCAGTGTTTCAAGGAAACTTGTTTAAATAATTGTCCTAAGGACGATATAAAAAGGCATCCTGGCTGGAGTAAGTGTTAACATTCTACCTGTCTTCTATGTGGATTGAATTTGTAATGAATAAAATAATTCAAAAATTTTAATGAAAGATGAATAGCATTAAAGCTGCAAATGTTAACGTCTTTAAAAAGGAAGGTGAATAAACCCCCAAATTCCTAAGCTTGAAGAGTTTGTATTTCAAATAAATTGCAAAATCTAGCCATGCAGGCTAAAATTTAGAAGGCAGAATGCACTTGGCTTTAAAATCATAGCATTCAACTTGTGGCACCTGCTCACAAAAATGGATAGAGAAAGCATCCTCTCCCTGAGTTTCAAAGGGATACTTGGAACTGACTATTTCTGAGGAAGACTGTGGACAACATTGTCCTTACTCATCCTCCTGAACTGTTTATTCCCTGGAGCAGGCATTGCTCCTGTGTTTCTGCAGGGCTACATGCTGGGGAAGGGAGGACACCAGAAGGGCTGGGTTTACTTCTGTGGCTTGAAGGGCAGTCATGGATTTAGGCTGTTCTTTCGCTTCTTACTCTGCCTCTCCCTCCCTCTTGTCCAGAATATAACCAGGAGGTGGGAAAGGCAGATGACCAGGTATGACTCTTCATCTCACTGAGCGTGGATTGTCCCTCTGCCAAGTGCCCCTTTACCTGGTTACACAGGAAAGATCACTGAGCTTTGCAAGTTCTCCAGGTCTTGCAGGACCCAGACTTGCTTATCAGTAACAAGTGTCTGTCTACATCTGAGTAGCCAGCTGTTAGAGGCATCAAGGTACTTGAGGACTTTCTTCTTCACCCTCAGGGTATCTCCCAGTACTAGCGGTGAGGAGGTGCGAGTCCACCCCCAGCTTATGTTTGACCACCACCAGAGGCTTTAGCATGCAGTAGGACTCAGGCTGGGGACTGTGTCCCTCGTACACCTTCAGCTGGACAGGTTCTGCCTTGAACGTTTGGTTGTGGCATTTTGACCTTGCTCTTGGACTGAACAGTTGGGCTATACCTTCCTAAACAGTAAAAACCTGTAGAATCTGTCAAAGGGATCGTTCCTCAACCGTCCTTGTTTACAAGAACACGTTGGCAGCTTTTCAGAAGGCTTTTGCATCCTGTAGGACTGGCAGGGAGCAGACCAGCATGGTGAGTGCGGTACTGCCTCAGTCCTGAGCTCTGCTGGTCGTGTGGTTTGTGCTGATGCTCACAGAACCACAAACGTCTCGTGTCGTGGACCATCCGCTTAGTAAGAAATTGTCTTTGGTTAACTTGAGCATAGTGTGGGTGGGGGGAAAATGATTGGGCTGTGCTATTAACAGGAGGGTTGGGAAGGAGTAACAGGGTTTCCATGGGCCATGGCCAATGTCTGTAGCTCACCTTCATGTCTCTGGACCCCGCACCGCTTTGGAGAAATGGAGGGTAGAAAAAGAGCATAAGAATAACAAGGAAAGTGTTCCTTGGTTTACTTTCTTCTTTACTTTTCTTTAACTTAGTTTTTTATCACTTCTGTGTCTGTTCTTGCGACTTTCATTCTATGCCTGGCCCTGGAATGCTCAGTACAGGCAGGTGTTATTAAAAGGACAATGACAGATGTATCGGCTTTGCTTGCGGAGGAATGAAAAAATACAGAACTCGACCAGATGCATGGGATCCACCATTGTTACCTTAGGATATACTTGCAGCAGGAAGCTTTTCAGAAAGCTCTCCTGATGCCGCTGCTGCTGATTACAGGGCTGTGACAGCAGTTGCCAGCGCTCTTCACTGTAGCATCAGCTGCTTCTGGTGTATGTAATGTTTTACACTTTCTGTTATTGCTAACACCAATAGACCTGCACAGGTATGATGTCAGCAAAGAGAAGTTGCCC
>NW_009728616.1:0-203 GCF_000703405.1 Apaloderma vittatum
ATTTTTAAGCCGTCATCATACTGCCGACTGCACATCCAAGCACCCCTGGTCATATTTTGGGAACGCACAGCCCTGGCCGACTCCACCGTGAGGGCTCCTTTGCCAGTGTCACCACAATATGCATTGACTTAAAAGACTGGGGGGATTTTCTTGTCTGCTTTCCCTTCTCTCGCTCGCTCGCCTCCCCTCTTCCAGTCTCCCCC
>NW_009728616.1:337-570 GCF_000703405.1 Apaloderma vittatum
TTCCTCTGGGATATTGTTGGGTTTCGCCGGTGGCTCTGCCTTGGTCTCACCACACGAAGCAGCCCTAGTCCATCCAACTCGGAGTGCCGGGGAAAAGATAAGAGCAATAACGCAGAGAGAGGAGGAGGGAGAGGAGATGGTGGAGGTAGTGGTGATAGTTGGTGGTGGCGGGGCTGCGCGGCTGGTCCTTTCCCCCTCTCACCCAGGCATGGTCACATCGCAGCTCCCCATCT
>NW_009728617.1:0-203 GCF_000703405.1 Apaloderma vittatum
GTTGCGCGTCGGGCAGTGAATTTACTAAGAGGCAGGGAAGGAAGGGGGAAGGAAATTACCCCAGCCTTCGCAGATGCACAGCGAGGTAAAGCCATCGCTATCTAGAATGCTGAATCAGTTTAATTTATTATTTCGCCTCTCCTTCCCCTTTCAACAAAAGGGTGGGAAGAAGAAAAATCAGCAGCAAAAACCACACCGAAGCA
>NW_009728617.1:349-563 GCF_000703405.1 Apaloderma vittatum
TCTGGAGAGAGCTTCCCTGGCTACTGAGCCGTGGGGCACTCCGGCCCCGCAAAGCACACACACATAGGGAAAACCGAAACGTTGTCTGCAAAATCTCTCCCCTCCCTACTACCCATGTTCCGGATCGGCGCGAAGGGAGGGAAGGTGTGCCCACCGGAACCGAGCACAGCTGTTATTATTAGAAACCACCGGAGTGGGAAAAGCCGGAGAGTGC
>NW_009728618.1:0-882 GCF_000703405.1 Apaloderma vittatum
CTCTGCGCTCTGGCTGCGCGACAGGTTGTTGCAGGGCTCGACGAAGAGCGGATCTGAACAAACACGGCCAGTTTTAGACTTGTGAAAGCTAAGAGGCCGCACAGCTGACGTAGTTAATCTGTGTGCTGTTCCTTGAAGTGACACATTTCAGTGTATCTAGACTTTCAAGGGAGAGCTTTGCTTTCTGCTCTGGGAAACCTGTTTGTATTGAACTTTCTTACTGTGGCACGGGACCAGACCCAGAGATACCGTGTTCCAGATGGGCACCACACCACTGCCCCCTTCTGCTCCTTTCAGGAGGTCTGAAAAGCAGGAGGAGCAAAACAGTCACAAACAAACAGCCCCCATGCACAGAAGGAAAAACAAATGAAACAACACCCAGCCATAGTTCTCTCGGGTGTTTGTAGCCTGGTTCCCTGGGGAGAAGTTGTTTTTCACAGATACGCAGACTGGTAAAGCCTAGAGCGAGGCATGCGGTTCACTCTGCGTAGCCTCTCAGTGTATTAACAGTCAGAGGCTGTGGCTTGAACACTGTGGACGTCCAGCTTTGGAGTTCGAAAGATCCAAAAAGTAGGGTCACAAATCACCGACCCTTTTTGAAGGCAGTCTCTATGCCAGGTCAGCTGTTACCCGTCCGGAGGTGGGTGTCACAGTCTGCCGGAGCTAATCTAATTCCATTTTGCTGTCAAAAGGGATCAGTTCCCCCTGTCTGCATGTTCGCTCCTCTGTGCTGACACCAGAACTAGGGCAGTTGTATGCCAGCTGGGTTCAGGAGCTGAAGTCCCTGAAAAGCAGGAGTGTAAAACAGCTGCTGCCGGGGAGGTTGGCGAGCTGCGTGTGCTGGGAGGGCTTGAGCAGCGGGAGCCCCAAGGTGTGCGGGGA
>NW_009728618.1:913-2983 GCF_000703405.1 Apaloderma vittatum
GTGGAAGTAGATCAGCTGGTGCTGCCACCTTCTCTGTCATTACAGTGCTAAGAAGGATCAGCTGTTTTCTGAGCTCCACTGTGAACTCCAAATCCCGGCTCCTGGCTTGGTTGGTAGAAGTACAGTTGCCCAAGGCTGGCTTGACTCAGATTAAGACGATTTGCTAGTGCATGGATGCAGAGCTCTGGGTTTGCCTAAACAGTTCTCTAAATCCCGAATGACCCATTTCTGCCTGTAAGCATCTGAAATACCTTTTAAATTGTGCTCCTTAACCCCGTGGGCAGAGCATGGGTGATTCCTGGACCCTGCTCTCTCGTCGCAGCCGTCAGGATGGCTGCTGGCCGGGCCCTGGTGGGTGGGAAGGGGCAAGAGCCATGTCCCCCCGGTGCTCGGGACTGCTCACAGAGGTGAGGGATGTGGCTGGGGCAGGATCTTGTCTCCTTTAGCTAGCAGTGACTTTTTGTGCCCGGTGTCTGAACAGCGGGAGGTTTGCCTGGGCTGGTCCGTTGAGGGCTGAGGAGAGGGCAGGGGAGAAGGTCCCGGGGACGTCTTACGGCACAGAAGGCTTTAAGCTGGTTGAGTGGCCTCGCAGGGCATTCGGGTGTGATCTTGGTTCGGATGTTTAATGTCGTTCCCTTGCAGTTCCTAGCTCTTTTTGTGGGTTTCTGCCCCGTAACAGCTGCTCTCAGCCCCAGCGCTGGCTGCGCTCTGGGCGGCGAGGTGTCCGGGGCTGGGTGACCGTGCTCTCCCCTGGCTCCCGGACTCGCTGCTGAGGGAGAGGCGTGGAAGTTGCTGCTGTACAGTAACTATCTGGCTTCATCTTCTCTCTTTCAGGCTCCTGCGGGCGAGTCTGGGACAGGAAATTCCAGGCGTGAAACCCCTTATTCTCCTGGTAACACGCAGGTGAGACTGCTCGCAGGGCAGGCGATGCGCGGATGGGTGGGAGGCAGAGGAACCCGGGTATGATTGCTGGCCTCGAGAGGAAAGCCCTCGAGGTGGAGGGGTGCCCATCGCAGGAGGCAACGGGAGAACTAGGGGAGAGCTCTGCTCTTTCAAAATGTCTCGGAGACCCAGGAGTATAATTGGCTCGTCGTTGCTCTGAGGGGTGGCTTCAGCTGGAGAGCAGTGAGCAGCGGGATTGCCTGAGTGACTCCAGAACGGTAGTTGCCCGTCTTTGAGAACAGCCTCACCAGTGCCTTGTACAGAGACTGTGATTCTGGCAATTGGCACATCAGAAGAAGTGGAGAAGTTGAGATTCAGAGAACCATCCCAGGTGTGAAAACCGTCGCTGCTCCATCTTCCCAGAGAGATGCCTGGGTCTGTTCGTGGTGCTGGCAGCCAGCGGCCCGGCAGCCCCTCTGGCGGCACTTGAAGGATCCTGCAGCAGGCAGCTGTAGCTTAGCTTGCCCTTAGCGTGTGATTTTCTAAAACTCCTTGGTTAGAGGCCAGCTTTCGCTCTGAAATTGGAAGTTTCCTGATTTCTTGTTACTTTTGATTGTTTATTTTTGGTAAGCATTACCTGTTCTTGCTGTCCAGTCTCATTTCTCGTATCAGCTCTGATCTTTTAAGTCTTACTAAGTCTTTGATATCACTTTTCATCCTGTGGCAGTTGGCTTCACAAGTTAGTTGAGCTTTTTGAAGTTAAACACTCTTAAAGGTTTTTTTTAAAACTTCCCCCTCACAGTCATTACGTGTAACTGATTTTTTATATTAAGAGGCTGGGACAAACTGGAAATTGTACTTTGTACTCTCTCCGTAGTCACTTTGTGCCCGTTGCATTTGGTTTGGAGTGCAGCTGCTCTCCAGCTGTTTGGTCCCACCGGCTCTGGCCTGATCTTGAGCTGAGTCAGACTCTCAGCTGTCTGCTTTCCCCTAGGTGAGTCCAGCGTAGTGAAATGAATCACGTCACCTTGGGGTCAGGTGACAATTCAGGGTCAGGACTGTGGCTGGGAGCAGTGAACAGGGCAGTGGTCACGGCTGCTGAGTCCATCTTCTGCTGCTCCCCCGGCCTGTCCTGCTTCTCCCTCAGTTCTTAGATCACAGAATCACAGAGTGTTGAGTTGGACGGGA
>NW_009728619.1:0-15070 GCF_000703405.1 Apaloderma vittatum
CCCGCACCGTCCCGGTTCCCAGCCCCTCTCGGAGCTCTCGCTTCCTGCGGAGGGCAAAACTTACCCTAACAATAAATGCCTAGAAACTAAACTCTGTTCGGGCACTGCTAATAAGCTGCTGTCTGACTCCTGCTCGCTTTTGGTGCCGTTTTATTTTTATCCTTCACTCGTTTCTTTTGGGGCATTCCCCCCCCTTTCATTTCAGCACTCGTCCAGGTTATTTGAACAGTCAGCTAAATCTGATGAAAAAAAACCCCAAGAAACCGAATCAAAAAAAAAAACCACCAACACCCAAAGCCGTGCTGAGATCTTACAGTCCATCTGTTTTGTTCACAGATATGGATCAGGGGTGAGATGGGTTCTCTTCCTGGCTCTGCTCTCCCTTGGAAGTAGCTGGATGGGCAGAGACAGGGCGGACGAGTAAAGCGTGGGACTGAACTTCAGGGAGGATACAAGTTTTTCACCTTTTTGGAGTATTAAAAGTAAAATAAAATTACATATAGGAAGAAAAAGAGGAGAAGAAAAAAAAAAAGAAACCCAGACTCCACCTTTGCACTGAAGGGATTGGTTATGCAAATATGGAAGGGGTTTCCTGGCAAATACAGCTTTCTACTGTATGGTTAATTAAATCATCACTCAAAAGCCTTCCAATGTGACGCTTCTGTCGTAATCCAATCAGGTTACGTAGGTCCTAAACAAGAAAGATATTTTCCACATCTGGAAGTCAGCAATTTAGCAAGTACTGCACATTATTAACCAATTCAGAGTCCACTTCCCAGGGGATTTTTTTTTTTTTTAAAGTTTAAGTGTTCTTAACCAATGCTCTGCTGCTTTGTTAATCAAAAAGCTGGTTTACACTGCACGTAAGTGAGAACTAATACCGAAGTAAGTAAAGGCAGCCCGAGCTGGGGATGCTGAGCGAAGGCGTTTATCTTCGAAGGGGGCTGATACGGGCTGAGTCTCGATCCGCTCATGCCCAACTCCCAGCACAACCGCAGCCGTTTCTCCCTCTCAAACGAGCTCGAAATAATCTCAGTGCAAAGATAAACTCCACATCTTGCCTACTCGAACTCGGTCCTCTCCGAAGGTAAACGTGGAGCTCCGCAAGGGGCTGTGTTAAAGAGCTGCGAAACAATTTCCCTCCTTTGACAAGAGTTAAAATCTATTACAACACTTTTTTTCCCTTCCTTTTCTTTTCCTCCTTCCCCTCCTGAAGAAAACGGAAACAAATGGCACACTGATCCGACACTATACTTTTACTTACATTAAGCTAAGATAAACTGCTCTTGAACTGTGCATTGAATGTGTGCCTAAAGCAAAAACTGGAATGAGAGCACAGTAGGCACTAAGCGGTTGCACTCCAAAATTGCTCCGGCTCAAAGAACACCTTCCTGATGTTCAAACTCCGCCAAGGAAGGAAGAGGAGACCCCCCACTCTCCCCACCCTTCATCCTCAATGTGTCTTTGCAGCTCATCAGAGCCACCGAGATGGATTTTTTTTTTTCCTTCTAGTCTGTTAGTAAAATCTGCCCAGTTAGAAGGGAGAGGGTGTCCCTGTGTGATGCGGGAAGGGTGGGGGGTTCCAAGGCAGGGTGCCTGGGGTCCTGAGACCCCTCCAGCCTGCGAGAGGCGGGAGGGGTCCTGGGAGAAATAGCCACCAAAATTTCCCTTTTCTGGATGTTCCCCCTCCAACCCTGAGAGGCAGGAGGAGTTTGACAGGGGTTAGGCAGGCTGCGCGCTGCCTGCGCGGGGTATACGCGGGGCCCGGCCAGCCTGGCTTCCGCGGGAGGAAGAGGAGGAGGAGGAGGAGCAGTAGGAGGGTGCGCAAGGGCTGTCAGCCACGGAGCGGCTTAGAGCAAATCTGCCTGCAGACCTGGCGGGCTGCTGTCGCGGAAATCCGTCATTATGCAAAGGTGGGAACAAGGTTCTCTAAGGTTTTTATTGTTCTTCTTAATTTATATTTGCTTCCCCCCCTCCCCGCTCCCCGGTACGAGTCAGTTTAACTTTACTGAAAGTTTTGTTGCCACTGTTTGCTAAATGCCAATGTTATTTTCTTGCAGGATGCATGACCTGTCCCTGCCTAAATATACCTAAATATACCTATATACACAGAGACATATCGCACACGCAGACCAAGTGATGATATCTTAATGAAATATATAGCACAGTGCAAATATCCTGAAATCAGATTCAAGTATTATTAATTTGAATTAGATCCTCTCAGATCCAGAAGACATTGCCTATAAATCAAGGGCAGTCTGGCAATTCCTTAAAGAGCTGAACTGGATTTAGATGCACATGATAAAAAGAAAGAAAAAGAAAAAAGTGAATGCTAATTACTGACTTGCTCGGTCTCCACTCACCCACGTTTTCTACGAGAAAAAGGAAAAAACAAAACCCAACCATCGAGTTCTCAAAACAAATTAATCCCATTACAAACGCGTGACATATTGTTCATACATTTCCAGATTACAAAACGAGAGGATGAACCGGAGATTAAGAGAAGCTGCAGCCTAACCTGCAATAGGCAGGAGTGCCGTCGATATTGTATCATTAAAATACATATATCTGCAGCTACACTGAAAAAACAAACCCTCAGACCGTGTGATGATGCTCAAGGGCTTTAAGGAACATGTTGGTATTGTCAGTTAATCCCTATTCATAATTTTGCAGACTGTTCTTTCAGCCCTCAATCTCACAGTATCCCCAGCTCTGAAGTGCCTCAGCAGGGCTTGCATCGGAGCAATAAACTGCTCTGATCCTTGCAGGAGTGGCATAACACCCATCCTTATTAGATGTTATTTTAACGTGGTATGTGGGGATGTGTTGGGTTTTTATTTCCTTTTTATTTTTTTCCTTTTTTTTAATTTTTGGACACTGGACATAAACATTTAGCAATCAGCTAAGCCTTTCTGAGATGGAATTTAACCTTAATCCAGGCGATGATTTCCTGCCCGGCTCTGAACTAATAACGGGCGTGCAGCTTCTTTAGGAAATAATGACAGCCTATAGATCCTGCCTTTATCGAGGTGGTGCTGGCAGCCCAGCTTCCAGCCCCTTCGCAGTCAGCATCCCCACACAGAGCCCGTGTCTCCCTCTATGTTAAACTTTTGCAAATACGATGCCTTCCCAGCCCTATTAGTTTGAAAAAAAAAACAAAAGCAGACTCAAAATATCCTCACAAACCCCAGTGTAAGATACCCAGAGCTGTGGCTTGGAGATGGTTTTAAGGGCATTCCTCTGGGTGCGGGTTTTCCCTCTTTTCCTCAAGTTTTTCCACTTGGAAATGCAGAGAGGTGAGATGGGAGCAGCTGGGGCATCCTGGCAGAAACCTGCTCAAGCGATGCCAGGGCTGATGCCAGCTGCCTCCTCCTCCTCAGTGGGTTTCCCTTTGGCCACCAAACCCCACCAGGGTGGAGATAACCCCCCCTCACCCTGAGATAAGCCCATGTGGGGCTGTAGGTCCAGCCAGGGGTAAACCTCACTGCCACTACCAGGAGAAAGGGGCTGTGCAGGGAGACATCCCCAGTCCTCGAAACCACTCAAACACCTGGGTGTGATGGGCAGGGGAGGGGACAGGCCCTGGAGGACCTTGGCCTTCCACTGAGAACTTCTGCCGTGGTGGCTGGTGGCATGGGCTGGAAGGACGACTCTTGGCCTTATTTATTTCAGTGTATTTTCTTTTTCCCTAGTGCGAGGACTAGTAACAGGGAGAACATTTCTGTGCCCATGTGGAAGGAGGCAAATCGAGGGAATAGCAGCAAAGATGCTCCAGCTGATAGGTTGCAACAAATACATTTTAGAGGCTGGTGAAGAGAGTGGTTTAACACCTCTTGAAACACATCAGAAGCTCTGAGGTTTTTACAGCAGGTCCTTCGTAACCAGGGCCCTCTATTATTTTCCCCAATGTATGGAAGCCTTCCTGCATTAGGGATTAGACATCCCTGAATAGAGGACCCAGACAAGATGCGGTTGAGCCTGGGGAGAGCATCCTTCCCCCCAGCCCCGCCCCACCAGGGGAGAGGCTGCCACAAGCTCAGGGCTCCCCGTGGGTGCTGGCTGCTTTTCATACACACATCTCTGGGGTGCAGAAGCTGCCCTTGCCTTGGGAAAATAAAAGGGATTTTTTTTTTAAAAAAAAAAATCAAACCCCAAACGAAAAAAAATGCCAGACAGAGATTATTTTCTGCAGTCACCTGTGGTGGGAGAAGATAAGACAGGATGGAATAATTTTTCTGGGAAGGGTAAATCCCATGTGGCCCCAGCATGCTGCTGGATATTTTTGCTCAGTACAGGTGTCCCTACAAACTAAGATTTAGAGAGTAAAGCCATTTATTTATTTATTTATTCAGATGAAGGAAAAGGGCACAGAGGAGAGGAAGAAAAGGTCAGGGAATGACTTTCCCCCCACCCGCTGATGAAGTATTTGGGAAGAAACCTTTTGAATCAACATTCCCAAAGTTTTCGAGTTCCTCTGTGGAAAACCCATGTAGGGATAGGATATGAGCCAAAAGCAAGGGAAAATATTGTCTGGCTTTAATTTATCTATCCCTGGGCACTTCTAACAAGCAGATCTCACTGTAATATTTAATCTCGTGTGGGTCCCAGCACCTTAAAAGTGAATCTCCCTCACATGTTTTTGTTAATTTTGTCATTTATGAAGTCTCTTCTGATGGCCTCGAGCTGCTCGGCTCCCCTTCACAACGTCTGTCTGTTTGTCTGTCTGTCTGTGGCAGGAGAACAACATCCACAGGACCTGAACCCACTTCTCGTGCCGAGCAGAGGTGAGGGCAGGTGGGTGGGCGAGCATCCTCCGGCCACTGTCCCACTCCACGAGATGCGAAAAGGTTTTTTCCTTCTCTTCTGGGACTGGTGCTGAAGTTTGGACACATTTCTTGGCTCAGTTGGCAGTGATTAAAATTCGCTGCTCACTTTTGTTTGTAGTTGGTTGTTTACTTTGTTGAATTTTTAAAAACTTGTTAGAATGCAATTGAACACAGATTCAACAGTATTTAGGCTTGAAAAATAAAGATGCATTAGAAAGATGCCTATTATGCTTCAGAATTATTAATTGACATTTTTATGATGAATAATTAATCATTTGAATAATTTTCGTATCTCTGATCTGAACACATATTTGCATATCTAATGTCTGATTTTAAATGTGGTTTCTTTAGCTGCATTCTCCCAGGACAAAGACACGAAGTAAGTAACATTCTAATGCAAAACTTTTTTTTTTCTTTGCAGTTGTAAAAGTGTGTTTATTGAAATGTAACTTTTGGTCTAGTTATGAAGCTGTTAATAATCTATGCATGACATATATGCATTAATAAAACCACGAATCTTCCCGATATGAGCACATTTAGGCCTCATTTTCTTAAATACGGTAGTAAGGTCTCCTGCAACACACACACACACGTTACTTAAAACCTTGTGGCGTTAAGGTAGGAAACCATAACGAAATATCTCAGGTCTGCAGTGTTCCCTTCTTGTTTATATGACACTTAATGAGAAGACCAAAGGTTGTTTCAGTTTGAGGTGTTTGAAGTATTAAGGGCTTTTTATATACATTTTTACCGTGTCCTCCCAGTGAGAAAACATCACTATTTTCTTATTATATTTTAATATGCTTATATCGTAGCCCTCAAGACTATGCCCCCCTGTCGCTCGTAGCCGCTGGCGATAAGGGAACGACACGAGCTGCAGATCGGTTGTAAGTTGGTCAGCAAATAGGTGCAAGTTCTGGCTCTTGTTGTGCAACCCTGCTCAGCATTGGGCTGGTACGAGCTACATGGGGAACAGAAAGGAGGAAGGGGCAGCTGGACAAAACCATAACCCGAAAGGTATAAAAATAAACAAATAAAACGAGTTAGAGGCCTCTGCTCCACTGCCTCCAACCACTGGTTAATTATTATAGTAGCACTGCCTGAACAGGACCAAGGAGTTGCTGGGTCTGAGTTTGATTTATTACAAAAAGAAGGCTTTTAGGCACTTTTATTTAGTGGCACATTTAAAGCTACAGGGGGCCCAAATAGTTTGAATATAGGTTGTTGCCTCCTTGTTGTCATACTGAAGAACCAGGGCAACAGATGCTCTAGAAATACCTTAAATTGATGTAGTACTCTTCATGCTTAATCTATTAAATAAATAACACCAAAATGGAGGCACAAATACATGCTAGTCCTTAAATTTGCTTAGTGGCATTTGTACATGAAAGATAGTACATGTAAAAAGTAAAACTAAAATAAAAACTTTTAATATTTATTTTTTTTCTGACACTGAGTATTAAAAAACACACCCAAAAGATGGTGGTTTTCTTTTTTATTCTACGGTGAAAGTATATTATATAGACTATGGTAATCTAGTGGGCAATATCTGACAGACAGATACTGTATAAAGAAACTGTGAAATGTAGTTCTCAGAACAGGCTGAAGTTATATTGAATAGGATGTTTATATGCCTGGTGATAACAGATTTTTTTTTTTCCTGGGGAGTTTGAATTTGCAGCAGCAAGAGCAGTAAACTTGAGCAGCACTTGCAGAACGAGGGACCTGGCTCTGAACCCAATGGCTGGACTTGCCATCGCTTTGGCCATCGGGGTGGTAGCAATGGCCACAAGCTCCTCGCAAAGGTACAAGGTGGGAACAGGGGTTAAAATTTTGCTTTTTGATTCTAAAAGCAGGAGAGAAAACAAACATCATCGAGATGGACTCACGCTTTTTTTGTGAAGGGACAGGATCCCTTTTGGGGTTGGGGCCACCTCTTGTCACGGAAGGAGCAGAAATATTGGCATGAAGTCATCTGGCACTGAGAGCATCAGCCAAAACCCCTCAGATGTTGTCATACTGTCGTGAGGCTGACAAAAATTTTGTGGTGGATTTATTAACATGGAAAGTGGAGATTTTTTTTTTGTTTTGTTTAAACCATGTTAAAGAACAAATATAAATTATATAATTACACAGTAGCCCTCGATCTACCTATCTGGGACTAGATCAAATTTACTTTTCCCTGGCTTTCTCGTTGTCTCATTATTTTTCCCACTGATTACTAATAGACGTGCAAAGCTGACATTTCAATGCCCATCTGAAAGTTCCAGAGTCAATTGATTGCCCCAAATCTTACCACCTCCCCAGGGGAAACATTTTCTTCTCTCTGCGACTTCAGGAGATTTTCCTGTGTATTTGAAAATCTGCAGAAACACAAGGGTTACAAAGATATTTTGAAAATCCCAGATGACTTGAAACAATTAGATACTGCAGCAGAGTTTTCAAAAAAAAATTCCATGCATAGAAAATTGCCCAATATCTGCAAAATAGCTGCTGCTCTGCGTATGGCTGCTGACCGAATTAGATACCAAGAGGAGCAGAGGCACACGTCCCACCCCCTGTTGCACACCTAAACTGAGGACTTACCCATGAACTGGCAGACATCCTCTTTGTCAGGGGTGACCAGTTCTTCTGTTTGCCTCCCTCTGACTATCAGCATCATCTCCGGCTTCTTTGTGGATGGAGGCTTGGCCAACTGGCCCCTTTCCAAGCCCAAATCTTAGACTCTGGGTTATTAGAGCTGTCAAAAAAAGGAGAGAGCCTTTTTTTTTCCCCTTGTTATGAAAGTTTTCTTCAGGTTTTCACTCCCTCCTCAATTTATGTTTTAAAAATGTTTTTTGAGAAATTTCCTGACACCTCTTGGGGTCATCTGCTCTGTGACATTCCAGGTCAGCATCGTATTAAAGGTACTGGCATTTGAACAAGTCATTTCCCCATACGGATGGTGTTAGGTGCATGTACGCTCTTAACAAATGCTTCTTACTATTTCACTGAAAACTTGCTCCAGGCAGCATCTAAACTATTTTAAAACCTTACCATCCTTTTTTTAACACACATCAGCTATCCTGCTTCAAATCTCTGACAAGGATGTGAAAACCGCAGTGTCAGAACAACTGCTGCTCTCTTCTTGGATTCTGACAGGCAACCTTCAACCTGAAACCCTCTAAAAATGGCTATTTTTATCCTTTTTTTTTTTTCTCTTTTAAATTCAGAAGTGACTATATTGACTGTATTTCTTTCCCTTGTTCTGACAGATTGGAAACAAGATCAAAAAAACGCGTGAGGCAGAATATGGTGATACTGTTCGGTGCTCATCCAGTGGGTCCACCTGCCAGTGGGTCTACCACAGGGAGGCCATGAATGGGTGTCATTTCCCAAATTCTGGGCTAGGGAGGAGACAAAATGGTCTCCAGAATACTTCTGGCAGCCTGGGCTGGGTTGCTGTGAACACTGATGTCCTCACCTCCCAGGAGTCAAGAATTGCAACTCTGGGTCTCTGTCCCCTGTGCCATAATTTGACCAAGCTGTGTCCCCACAAGGAAAGGCATTTGTATGAATCTAGCACACTGGGTTAGGAGAGGGATGCTCATTATTTGCCTTTCAATTTTACATATAGCATGGGCAGCCGATGCCATTGAAGGCAGAGAAGATGTAGAGGACCACTGTGTTCCCCAGAAGACACCAAGATGAAAAGAACAGGGAATGGCACATGACAACCCTGCACTCTGCTGTTGGAGTGGCTGGTGCTGGGTGGAATGGCTGAGCTTGGTGGAAGACATCCTGACAGCATCCTCCTCCCTATTGCTTGGCCTCAGGTTGTACCAGGGAAGGTTTAGATTGGACGTTAGGAAAAAAATTTCTTCACCGAAAGGGTTGTTGAGCGTTGGAACAGGCTGCCCAGGGAAGTGGTTGAGTTGTCATCCCTGGAGGTATTTAAAAGTTGTGTAGATGCAGTGTTCAGA
Source organism: Apaloderma vittatum (assembly GCF_000703405.1). Lineage (NCBI taxonomy): Eukaryota > Metazoa > Chordata > Aves > Trogoniformes > Trogonidae > Apaloderma > Apaloderma vittatum. Next base: position 8,789 of record NW_009728619.1, read on the forward strand.
GACCTGATTTAGTGGTGGACATGATTTGGTGGGAAAGGGCAGAAGCAGTGGAGCCCAGGCACAAGAAAACAAACCCAACCATAGCAGGACAACCTTGGATATTGGCTATTGGGGCGGGTGAGAGCCTGGGCAAGATCCTGTGCCACCAGCTGTGCCTGGCAACTGTGTGGTTGCCTGTGCCAAAGCCTGCCTGGTGGTGGCACTCATTTTTGGGAGGATAGGAGCTATCAGCAAGGTCTGCGTCTGGATTTTAGGAGGTAGCACTTCAGAAATAAGAAACAAGGTGTGAGAAACCACACCTGATAATTTTTGTTGGGAAGCAGTCGTGGCTAGAGGTGGGAGCAGTGGAGAAAGTGGTGCTGATCTACGAGCAAGGGAGGCAAGCTCGAGTTGAACAGGGAGAAATATAGAGCAGAGACAGAAAACACTACAAATATTTGTTCTCGTTGTCAGATATTTCTATAAAATCAGTTTTTACTGAATCACTGCTGAAGTTACCGAGCATTTAAATAAGCAGAGTGAGAAATGCTAAGTCTAATTATATGTTTCATGCCATTTACAGAGGTTTCCAGGGGATTTTCTTTTAATAAAAGTGCAGTGCATCAAAAAGAATAAATCCTACAATTTTGTTATTTACAAATCAGCTGCTTCTGCCTCGAGCTTACAGATTTATCCTCCATCTTACACCATTATTTCCACCCCAAAATGCACCCAGTATATTGAAATTTCTACTAATACTCCTCAAATATCTACACACTATTTTATGCTCCTTATGCTGGTAAGCAAATGGATCAGAAGAAAATCATCACGGAAGCATAAAGTATATTCTTAAAGAAAGACAGAGAAAAGAAAAAAAACCATGATGCTGGAAAATGTGCAACATTAGATGTTTTCCAGAGGAAGGCAACAAGTGCCTTTTATAATCCTGCCCATCAATTCCTGAAAATTTCAAATTGGAAGCCTGGCTGGACATACGATGTAATCAATTAGTTAAAATGATTTACTAACATAAAATATGAAACCTTTTTGATGATTAATTTTCACCCCCTTCGCTTTTCTTTCTTTTTTCACCACCACGACTGTTCCGCCCCTTTCTGACTCCAGATTATTTAACAGTTGACTCTTATATTTGGAACGATGCACATCAATCCCCAGCACTGAAACGTGCCGCTGATATTTTCTCTGCTACTTAATCTATCGATGTAGAAGCTGACCCTGCAGCCCTCCTCTGTGCTTCAGACCATACCGAATCAGGCCCATAACTTGCTCCTTGTTGAGGGAACATTTAGAAGTGAACTAAAAAAAAATGAGAAAACCAAGAGGCCGCATTCGTTCTCATCCAACTTGGCTGCTGTGGTGTTACAGGAGCATGCCAACTGCTGCGACAATTAAAATGCGACGTGCAGAGGGTACCAGAAAAACAAAGGAGTGAAAATAAGGTGGTTTCTCTCAAGTGCCATGCATGCATTACACAGGCTATGTATGCTTTAGACGAGTCTTTGACTTGCCTTGCAACAGCCCTGCCCTTCCAGGATGGGCCTCTTTCCTGAGCAGACGATGTCCGTCGAGCCAAATTGTATGATTGCTTTGTGATATGGATATACATAGGCTGGGGACTAAATTAAGGACATTAAACTCAATTTCCTTAAGACATGAGCCAGATTTTAACATCGCAGCTGTCCAGAGGTGAAAGGGGGCATGCCGGGATGGGAAAGGGACACTTGGCCCAACAAGCCTGTCCCCCTTCAAGTTTATTACAACACACCTCCCCATGCTGTCATTGTATCCTCCAACCCTGTCTGTCTGTATAAACATGTCTGGCTATTTCTTCTGTTCATTAATACTTCGGTTCACTCAGTGGTTTCATTTGACATAATACCTACTATGCTGTGAATTGGTTAGCTCTATCTGAATTTACTGTTTATTCTTAGATCTTTCATTTTTAATTGGCATAATCTTTCAGATTTTTTTTCTTTCTTTTAAACTCACCAGATACAACCACTATTTCAGCTTTCACCCTAATTATGAAAATGTTAATGTGCAGGTCCTTTTTAGAAAGGATTAGGCTCAGCCATCATTTATATCAAGCACCTTTAACAGCCGGAAACAACGATTGCTTCGTATCTTATGCCTATTTGAGTCACTAAACTTCTCGGCAAAAGGTGATCAAAACCGGAATTATCGGAGAAAATCCATCACTCTCCTTGTGTGATAACAGTTCTTTTGATTTGCAGGCTCTCCTTTCGCTGGAGTGTCCGTATCACACTTTATTTATACTGAATTTGCATTGATTCAAAATTGATGTTTGACAGATTCAATGCGATTTTTAAGGTGGAGCAGCACTTTTGGTAGTCAAGTATTAACTTATAATGATCTCCTAAAGTCAAGAAACAGCTCTGAATGCTGGTGGGAGGAGAAAAAAGCTCCCAAGACATCAGTATCGTTACAAAGATTTCTAACTGCTAAGTGGTCTTTGTTTATTAAAAAACTACCTCCCTTTAAATTTTCTGCTAGCAAAGTTGATGGTGAATTAGCATACAGATGCTTCCTCAGAATGCCGACATTTAAAAAAAAAAAACAACTGGGTTTTTCCCTTCCTCTGAAGCAACTCAAAGGAGAATGTCATTAGAGATCTGAACGCAAACATGGAGGAAGAAACATGGGTCACAAATAAAGCTTGCACGATTTTGAAATTTCAAAGACCAAAAAGCTGGTGAAACAAAAACACTCTGGGTGAAGTATAATGTGGGAAGCCCGCAAAATAGATCGCTGTGATGCAAGATCAAGAAAAAGACTCTTAAATTTGTTGCTTAAGTGCTTTGAAATCCAAAAGCACCAATATGTTTACAGTTCTTCCTGATATCTAACCATGCTCTGCTGGTTAGGGAAGCAACTTGCTTTTACAGCGAATAGAAGGTTTGATTTTTACAGGCTATTTGTTTTTCTTTCAAGATTTTCCCCTAGAAAAAAAAAAAGAGAGGCACTGCTCGCAGAGTCTGTTTAGGGGAAGAAATTCTGCACCCTGTTGAGAAAGGCTGAGGTTTTACTCAGAAACTAAGATGGGAGCATTGGGTGGGGAGGGAACTTTGAGAAACTTGGAAAGAGAAGAAAAATAAGAAATCTCTTGGTTTCAGGCAGGTGAAGAAGTGGTTGTGACCGAGGGCAAAATATGGGCACCTAGCTGGTGAAAAAAAATAGAAATCAGTGTATAGTATCTAAGAGGCACAGAAAACTTCACGTTTATATCCAGGATCCATAGGATCAAGGAAGCTGTATAAAAATGTAAATAAATGAATAAATAAATGACCTTTGAATTTGGGAGGTTGAATGTAACCTTACCAGGAGCTGGTTATTCAAAAAGGAATTGAAAATACCATTTTTGGCCTGGACAGGATTGCTCTGGGCAACAAGGGATATAAAAGATATTTCCCAGGGCATCTTGTAAATCTCATAGCTTAAGTCCTCGTGTTTTTTTAATTATTATTATTCTTTGTCCAGAAATACTGTTTTGCAAAAGTTGAAGTTAGCGTAGTGACTTCCACAAGGTCAGCCTGTTCTTTTGTGAGGGTCCTTACATAAGGAGAAAAATTGATAGAAAAAAAAAAAGTATAATAAGTAGAAATTTTAATCTTAACTGTTCTGAGAAATGTTCATGAGGCTAAATATATTTGGTCTTGCAGTTGAAAGCTGCTCCGCTATATTGAGTAAAGTAGATAAGACAGTAAAGCCAAAAGAGTTTGGCTAAAGCGGTGGGCAAGTTGTTTGAAAGAACATGGATTAGAAGTTGAGAAGAGTTGTAGAGCCATAGTGAGCAGAGCCCGTTCTTAGCTAATGTTAAGTTTTATTTAAATACCTGGTGAAATCCGGTGTAGAAATTGTTTAGACTATGAAAAAGTCTTTAGTTAAATAAACTCAGATGCTGAAATGGATCCATTCATCCCTATTTAGCATTTTTTTTTAATTTAATTTTATTTTTTCACCAAAATTTATTGGAAGATATATCCTGTCAGGTGGAGGGCCTCACCTTTGGAGTTCAGAGATCTCTTGTTTTCTTCATCTCTGAGCCATCTTCCTTTCACAAACCTGGTCCCTGGGGAATATGAAAAAAAATCTCAGAAAGAATGAGGTAGAGGGTCCCAGCTAACATCTTAACTTTTCTCCACATCCTTAAAACTTCTCCAAGTTTCAGGAGACCCAGTCCCATTTTCAAGGAGCACACTCAAAGTGAAGGTAAATTGTGTTTCTTAGTGAGGAGACACTCTTGTAAATGAGATTTAGGAGCTGTAACCGCTTTGGTACTTCTGAAAAAGCATTAGGAGTGTTGTCAAGGTCCTCTAAAATAGACCTGAGCCATGGCAGCACAGAAACGAGCCCCAAAGCTTTTGTCCTGGCCCCTGGTCTGCTGGTTGCACTGAGCTTTTTTGGACAAATCCATCACCCTTAAGGCAGAAAGAGACTGGCAGTGCTTCAAAACTGCGTGGGGCTTGGTATCAAGGGAAACAGAGTTAGCTTTGTTATCTGACCTTTACAGTAAAAGTGTAAGGTAGCCATCCCTGGGATAAAATCCAAACACTTATCTATTACATTGGAATAGAAAAAAGTTGTGGTTTGCCCCCCCACCCCCTTTTTTTTATTTTCAAAAGATTTTTTTCATCTCCTCTAAATTTATCCTTCTCTGAGTATTAGTGAGCTCAAAGCATCCTCTTGCCAGTTCCTTGTCTTTTTCTGGAATCCCGATTCCTCCCCGAGCTCTTCCCTTGCAGCAACCAGCTCTCCCTCTTCCCCTTGCACAGCACCCTCCACCCTTTCTTCCCATCCCTCTGCCCAAGCAGAGCATCTTTTGCTCATTTTCCACCACACCAGGAAAACCAGTTTACTTGGTTCCCTCGACTCCTCGCTCCCGACAGCGCTGATGCAGCGTTTGCTGGCGATCGGCATCTTGCTTTTATCCCCGCTCTTCGACAACTGTTGCTGGAGACCCTGTAACTTTTATGTCGTGCACCAGCCCCTCTCCCTCCCTGTGCATTTTGATACGTTACATTTGATATCCCGAGTTAATTCTTTTACATAGATTAGAGACGAGACAAGCTCCTAACCTGACCGAAGCACACTACCCGGTATTGACTGCCAATCTCTAAGTCATTTGGTGAATGCTGTTTTCAGACTGTTATCAGTTCATTAAAGTTTGTTATCATTCATGCAGTGGCTCGGTACCTTGCTGGTAATCTCCAGTGTAGGATCTTATCAAACCCTCTTTTGAAAGTCTAGGCGTATTGTATACCATCCACAGTATTTTTCTTGTCTACCTTGGCAAGGATATCTTTGAAGAATTCCAAGAAATTATTTGAGCAAGGTTTCCTGTTTGTAAATCCATGTTGGTTGACTCGGCTCAAATTAGGATTTTTGGTGCATTTCCTCACTAAAACCTTCCTATTCTATTTTTTCATATCTATGAATTCTGTTATGTTAATTTGTTTATATTAAAATTTAAAAATATATTTTATATGTATGTATTCATATGCATATGCATCCAAAAGTGCGTATATGTAACGGAGATTATATTGAAGTATATTGGGCTTTAAAAACGAATACGTTAAAATAGTTAATGCAGTATAAAATGCAAAGGATACAGTTAGGGACAGATATTTGGCTGAAGTAAATGAATTTGACTTTGAATACATTTTACTAACTTAAATGGTGTTAACTTGATTTATGTGAGCTGAGGAATTAACCCTTATGCACTGCACTTGCTTTACTTCAGTGCCAAGAGATCAAAATGACTGTCAGGACGCTTCTTAATATTTCTGATTTATTATATATCTCTATCCACATTTCTCATTGGTTTATTTTTTTGGCTCAAAAAGTGTATTTTTACTTGCTGCTGTAAAAATAATTATTCTTGTTTTATTAAATTATATTGTGCAATATTTTGTTTCAGATTAGTAATTTATCATGCTTTATCCTTTCATTATTTTACTATTTTAGGATTTTTGCTATCCTTTTCAGCTTTCTGTTCAGATCTGTAGATCTTTTTATTACAATGATGAACTTGGCAATTTCTAGTAAATGCAGCAAGTGATTGATATTAGATTCATGCTTAGTTTGATTGTAGTATTGGAAAGTTAACTTTTTTGACATAGTAATAGTTCCTTGCTTTGAATTAAAACCAAATGAAAAATTTAAGAGTAAGCCAAATGGAATTTGTGTAATCTGGTTCTTACTGGACCTCTTTTACGGACGCTGTAGTTTGGGTGCCACAGTCCTGCATAGGCAGGGCTTTCC
>NW_009728619.1:15093-20616 GCF_000703405.1 Apaloderma vittatum
GAACTGTGAGGATGCTTTGCAAGAGGGAGAGGAAGAAACACTGGAGCACTGTGGTTATGGTTCCAAACAAACATATATTTATGGAGAAAATTTTAATTTTTTTCGATTTTTTTAAAAATGAAAACTCAGGTTTTGCCCTGAAAGAATGATTTTCCTGAGAAGAATTAATGATCTCTTAATGGGAAAGTAAGTTTAATGGAAAATCTTTTGACCAACCTAGGACAAGCCTTTTCTCACCTATGGTAGAAAAATGAGATGGCAATCAGATTTAAGAAAGTTGAGCCAAAGGAGTGTACAAGTGTACAAGCCAAAGGAAATGCTAGGCAAAACCGACATTCATTGCAGCCAGGAAGTTTTTGGGGGTCACTTAGCAGCCTGGGAATATATTAAGCCCTGTGAGGGTCCCCAGCCTCCACCCCAGCAGAGGAGGGATTTGCTTGCTTTCACATAAGTTAGGGATGAAAGTGCATGTCCAGCCTGTGGGAAACCCAGTTAACGTTAACACTGGTCTGAAGGAGACCTAAACCATCAAGAACTTGGCTTCAACACTCTTCAATGGATGCTGCTCATTTTTGGGGGATGCTTTTCGTTCTTGGGGGAGAACTGTTTTTTAAGTACTTGCTACCAGGTATGCCAATTATATTAAAGTGATTAAATATGTAATATATGGAACTGGAGACCAGTTTTCTAGTCACAAGACTGCACGAGGTCAATTCCATTGATAAACTGCTAAGCGCTTGGTTTGGTATGCCAGAAACAAAGATATTTAAGTGAGAAACTATATGAAGTCTCATCTTTGAAGCCCAGTGAGAAGAACTTTTTAATCAGAATAACTACAAAACACCTCCCATTAAGGCATATTTGCTTTCCCCTTGTTCACTACTATCAGGTTGCCACTACCCTGTGTTATTGACACACTTCCCTCCACCATTGGCTGTGTCAATTCTTTTACTCCTAGTAAGATTTTTCTCTTGGAACAAATAGTAAGAGCATATTTAGATTTTCTTAATTGCTCTTTTGACATAAGATTATTTACTTTGTGAATCTCCCAAGCTTTTCCTGATAAGAATGTCTTCTACTGATTTATCCCTTAAATCCATGAAGATTTTTATGATAGTAAGGTTTGAACTCTCTAGCATTAACTTTAAAAGCTATATTAAAATTAAATGCAATTAAGCCTAAATTTTATAATTAAAATTAATTTTATGACAGTATATATGCCTATCTCCAAGTATGGGTCTCAACATAGCCATTGGCTGCTCAGTGAACTAATAGCATTGCCACTACAAACAAACTTTGTTGGCTTCCGCATAGTTATGATACCAATCAATACCTGAATAATTAAATTCCTCCATTTTCAAATTCTAGTCTTCTTTATCAGCTTTTCTTCCACCAGTAATTTTGTTGTCTTAATCTGGTTTCTTCTCAGAAAGTCTATATCAATCTTGGAGTTTCACCAGATAATCTTCCTTTTCTTCTCTGTTAAGTTCTCTAACCCAAATTATTTAATGCCAAAATCTGAACTCTTTAAAGAAGGTTCCACTGAATGGATGCTTGATCAAACTGTATTTTGTTTTGCTTTAATACAGACTACTAAATTTTATCTTGTCTCGCCCTTGAGTGAAATCCTATACATGTAAGTATTTGAAATTGCCATTCATTTTCTTGATTCATTCTCTTATTGATTTCCTTTCCAACTATTTCCATCCAATGTATCTAATAATTATTAGAGATGAGGTAAGAACCAAATGCCTGGATCCACATCCCCTCTAAGCTTTGTGATCATGCCCATCTTTAATTAACATAGAAAGGGAAGTTTCCCAGACTAATACAAAATTATTCTAATGCTACATTCTTACCTTAAACTTCTTCTGTTACGTTCTCATTTCCTGTTGTATTTTGACATAGTTTTGGTTAGGGGGGGTCTTCTTGAGGAAAACATTGCATATCATGAAGCCAAGTGACTTGAGCAGAAAAGAAGGAGAAAGAGTCCTGCTCCCTTTTATACTCCTGCAAACGCAGTGAGGCCAAATCACTCCAAATGCTTTTATCTGTTCATTACTCTATAAATGCAACACTTGCCGAAAGAAATTCACTGTTGAATTAAGGGGGAAAATGGGGCACAAAACAAATGGGGGTGATAATGAATTGAAGTGATGATGTGAGGAGCTCATAGTGCTTCATAAACATTAATTAATTAAACCTGACTGGATCCCAGTGAGGTAGGTATTACGGCCCATACTTTAATCCTGGCTGTGGTGTGCTATTTTTGTATCTCGATATCATTTTGTTAATGTGTATTCTGATGAGCGGACTGAAATGGTGTCTGACTAGCAGAGATGACTGTGCATATATTTAAACTGTGAATATTCTGCACGATGAGCCTTTGTACGGAAACAACTTTTTTTTTTTAATTTTAATATAGCCTTGTTCCTAAATAAAAAATGCTTGATAAACAAGTTGTACAACGAGTATTGTAGGGGTATGATAGGTATCTCATTTTGTTACCAAATTAGGATGAACAGGACTTCTTTTTTCTGTTACTGAAAACCTAAGTGCACTTCAATTAGTATGAAATTTTCTTCTGCAGTATCTAATTACTGTAAGACCTTAACCTACAATCGTAACTGCAATTATTAGAGGCGTAAAGAGCACGTAAATCTCTCTTTCAATACATTATAAAAGTTATTGTGAGGTTTCATTGCAAGAAACATGTTTTGTTTTTAGTACTGATGTAGAGATTTGACTTCTAATGAGTGCTTTCTCCCTTTTTCTTCCCCTATCCTACTCTAAACAAGATGTTGTTTATTACTTGAAACGCTATATGTAAGCCCCAAGAATATGTTACATGTGACTGGAGCTTTGGCAGACTTTGAGAAACTGAAGTTTCCAGAAATTTTGCTATGTTTAAAAACCAGAGCCGTGTTTTAAGGAAAGATTTCGACTTCCAAATGTGTGGTTGCCTGAACCTTTTACATTTTCAAGTCAGATTCCTCTGCCAAATAACACACTGTACCTTAACTATAATAAAAAAGCAGAGACTCTGTGTTTATAAAAACATTGCAGGAGCAACTGTGATCATATTTCTTGAATTTATTCTATTCTTGTGCTCAAGTATGCGTTTTTATAGTAAGCTCTCTGTTGCATCGGTCACTTACAGGAGTAGAAAATGACATGTACAGGCAGAAGGTTGGCATAAGGCAACAAACCAAACTGGTAAAGTACAGGAATTTGGAGCCAGACCGAAATATGAGGTCAAGGAAGTTGCTCTTATAATAATAGTGGTTATCTGTTTAATGTGTGATCTGGCAGTGATATGATGCTGACCATAACCAATTATACATGTTTCTAAACTGGTGGTATATGAGCCCAAAGTAACTATACACGAGATAGATGGGCTGTGAGAAACAAGCACTCACGCTATTCTTGTAGTTCTTTTTGCTTCATGTCAATTAAAATTACAGCTTAGTAATAGATAGACATCATTTTACACCAGGAGAATTTCTATATTGACTCTATAGGTCGCCATATACTTAAAATCCTATGTGGAAACCAGTTTCACGAAGCCAGCTCCTGTCTGAGCTGATAAATGCTGCGTAATAATATTCTTAACAGACATGTGGTTAGACATGTTTTTTTCCTGACTCTCTGGTTATTATTTAAAACAGCTTTCTTTATCCTCAAGTACTAATGCCGGTGTCCGTGAATGATGCCCTTATTCTGTACTTTGTCGTGCATGAGCCTGGAAGCGAGCAATGTCCTCAATGTATGTTTAGCTGCCTGGCGTTGACCTAGCAGGATTGAAAAGCAGGAAGGTCTTTGTGACACCAAACAGCCTGAGCACAGATTAGGACCTGGGAGCTGCTGTGGCCCTGGCTCTGAAACCAATTTATTATGACTTTGGTGAATTCACTGGACAGCGTATCTTCTCATTAGCTTTTAATAGACTTGGATCCCACTGTTAAAATAGCCTCTATGTCATCCTATGTAAAATAGGATTGTTTTCCTGGGCTTAGGAGGATGTAGCCGGAGTGGAAGCTATGTGGGTGAGCTAACTGCAGTGGAAATTGTGCTAATGAGCTATGAAGACACCCAAGAAAGCCTCTTCACCCCAGGAGCAAGCACTTGTATACAATTTGGCTCCTTCAGTCTAAGTCCTGCGATTGCTGCTCTCAGTATTCAGTGGTTTGAATCTCTGCCTTTGCACAGAAGAAGCTGTGGTCACCAACCTTCCCTGTCCCTCAACAACATCTAGAAATAATCACTTAAAAAGCAGCATGTGACTTCCTTAAAAGAAGTCCCAGCTGAGGCTAAGCAGATGGCTTCCTAAGGACTTCTGAAGGCACTTCACGTGGCTTTGGCCCTTGCAGAGGTAATGATTTGATGTGTATCCTTAGCAAACTCAGCACCAATTCCTGCAAGGCATCCCAGGGAGAAATGGCCTGTCCTTATTGCCTGAAAGACTGAATTGAACAAGGAGTTAATGACCAGAGCAGATCAGTTAATCGTTGGTAATTTAGAGGCTGTAGCAGTAATCTTGCAATAGTCCTGAAGTGGTTATGTGGCCACAGACTTTCACATCACACCAGTGCATGTGCTCCGGCTGTCACTTCTAGACTCCTCAAATGCAGCCCTTCATGATTTTTTTTTTCAGAAGCATAAAAAAAAAGGGCTGCAGAAGTCCATGACTGTGGTGAACTAAACAGGGAAACATAACTCCTTGCTGAAAAGCCACCCCCTCCAAGGGAAATGTCAGTGGCACAATGAGCACCATTATTTCCCTCCTTTACAACCCGGATTGGGGGTTCACGTTAAAGTCTGTAGGAAAAGGCATCAGCACTGTATCAGTAAACCATGTTTCTGACCAGTGTTCAGTGCTCCCTTTTTTGGAGTAACACTTCCAGAGGAGAATCATGAAATGATTCCATCATGAAATGGTCAAGTGCAATAAATGGCTTCGTCTCTCACAGTCTCTGGGTTCCTTGTGTTGAAAGAAAGAACATATTCTTGGATAGAGCAGAGGGGTTTTTTGTTTGTTTTGTTCCCCCCCCCCCAAAGAAAAACCCACCCCAAAACTGTTTCCATAATATGTGTCTTGCTTTAAGGGAAAATTGTCTCACTGAGCTTATCTCCTCCCATTCACTGTCACATGGAGCATCTACCGCTTTCTGGTAATGAAATCTATAGTTTGCAAACACTACAGCAATTATCTCAATGGAAAAGTTCTGATAGAAAAATAATATTATTTTAAACTTCTGAAATTATGATATAGCAGCTGGAAACAAGGAAAATGTCCAAGACTTTTGTGCTACTCATCTCTCTGCAGACTATCAGCAACAACTCCACAGACAAAGATGAGAACCAAGAGTTTTGTGTAGTAAGTGTCTGGATGCACTTCAAGTAAGGTGAGAAAATAGTGCAGCTGGTGTCCTGCTATTTGGAAATGCTTCTGTTGTTTAGATAAACACAGTTTAATAAAAATTAATTACATTCCAGGTGACCTTTCAGATTTTTTTTTTCCTT
>NW_009728619.1:20635-63590 GCF_000703405.1 Apaloderma vittatum
CGGTGAATGAGAAGGTGAAAATATCTTTATATACCGAGTTAATTCTAGTGAGCCAAATAGCCACAAAGCAATTTGCTAATGTTGTGAAGGTTTCATTTGGCAGGTGTTTGAGTGTCTTGGGATGATCTTAGCATAGAATCATAAGATGGTTTGAGTTAGAAGGCCCCCTAAAGACCACCTTGTTCCAACCCCCCTGCCTCCCCAGCTTTCTTGTAGCCTCCTTTAAGTACTGTAAGGCTACTATAAGTTCTCCCTGGAGCCTTCTCTTCTCCAGGTTGAACAAGCCCAACTCTTTCAGCCTGCCTTCATAGGAAAGGTGCCCCAGCCCTCTGATCGATCCTCTTTGTGGCCTCCTTGGACCTGCTCCAACAGGTCTGTGTCATTCTCGTGTTGGGAGCTCCAGAGTTGAATGCAGGACTCCAGGTGAGGTCTCACATGAGCAGAGTAGAGAGTATCTGTTCCTAGAAAATAGCAGGATTTGCCTTATATAGTGTAATGTCAAGCAAAATATTTTATACATTTTAGCTGCAGCCACCTCAGAATTTAGCTGTCTGGGCAAGATCTTCATACAGAGCTGCAAAATATCTGTGAATTTGCTGTCTGGGAAAGTATGTTTCACTCAACTGAAAAATTTCCTTTAGAATATGCCTTTTCAGTGAAATTTTTGGTCACAAAGAGTTAAAATATTTCCCTTTGGTAATATAGAAATAAAACAGCTTGACAAGACAAATGTTTCACTTCAATTTTATAATTTCGGTTTTGTATTTATTTTAAATGATATATTAGATTAACCTTCTGTATTATTTCAGCATCATTCAAATGAGTGCTTTTGATGTTTCCCAATCAACATTTTTTGGAATATCTTTCCCGTGAGAAATTTTGACTTTTTGCTCCTATTCATTTTTGAAAATGCTCTTTCCTCACTCATCTTTGTATCTAAAGGTGTTACCTACATCTAGCGTTTCTCACTCAGCAATCTTCATCTGAATGTGCAAGCTCTGTAGGAAGCCTCGTTGTATCTGTGCTGCCTTCTCTATAAGCTCTGAGTCTTCAAAATAGGGTTATTGTTTGTGCCTTAAACTTTTTGGTCTTCTTTGGGGAGCGTGATGCAAGTGATGGTTAAGGAACATCTACCTCAACACCTTGCCTTGGGATCCCGTTACACAAATGATTGGTTTTCTGCTGGTCTGTGGATCTGACTTGGCTCATCTTGGCTGCAGAGACCCAGAATTGGTGTGAGGAAAGTGGGATGTGTAGGAGGGGGTACAGCAGGTTGTTAAACGCATCCACCTGTCTCATCTCACCAAGTGGCAGTTTCTTAAAAATAGCTGCAAGAAGTGAATAAGGTTCTTACAGGCAAATAGATTTTCACCTGCAAATTCACATAACTGTTGGACTTTAAGCTATCTCTTGTGAAAAGAATCTTTTGCAGGAGTGGGAGAGACAGAACTCCAGGAAAGTGAAGTCTCTTCCACCCTTTGTGTACAGCGAGATCGTTGGAGAGGCCAAATTCACCCTAATCCTGCAGAGTCTGGTTATTCATTTCCAGATCCTTTTGAGTTACTCTGGAGCTTGGCACATCCCCAGTTTGCCTCCCTGGTATCCTGCAGGCTTTCTCCCACTTCAGCAGCACTTCTGCAGGAGCCTTGCTATTCCTCCCCTGCAGCCTGAGCGGCAGAAGCTGTTTAGGAGCTTCTGTGGGAAGTTACTGCTACGTTCATGGATACGTACAAGTTTTGAAGTAAAAATACGACTCAGAATAGCTCCACCTTATTCCTATTCCCTAGAAACACGACTTTGACAAGGCTTACTTTGAGGTGTCTGCAAGACACTGAGGGTATGAAAGTGTACTGCAGAGAGAGCGAGCTCATATCATCAAACACAGCAAGCTAGTACAAAAATTTAAGCGATGTAGTGTGGTGCTGATCTAAAGTGGTCTGGAATACAATGGAAGGTGAATCTCCTTTCAGAATTACAGTAGATTCTTTTTTTTTTTCTTCCCTCTCACTGGGCAGACTTTGAGGACTGTTGTATTTATTCTTGTATTTCTTCCCAGTCATTTTGGATGTGACTGAAACTGGCTGTTCTTAAAGTCGGACTCCAGCTGAATGAGAGGGTTTTACTCCAGCCTCTGCCTGACCTAGGGTTATAGGCACTTCAGAAAGCAAAAAGCAGAGCTGCACAAATAGCCTGCTTCTCGACTAAGTTACACTGGCCTTGCAACACAGCTTGGGATGGATTTCTATAGGGGTAGGCTGGTTTGCAGCCCAGCTCGTCCTAGAAGAGAGGGTGGGACTGCTTTGAGAAAGAAACAAAATTTGCTTAACAAATAATTGCAGTTGTATTCCTTCCCGGAGTGGAGGGGGAAGGATGGGAGGAGGCAACACAAATGCATTATGCATTTATTTTAAAGTAGTAATGTATCCGAGTCATTTTAAACTATATTTATTCTCTGGGATGTTTATGTATTCACGCTAAACATGGGATAACAGAATATATAAGGATATATAATATTAGTGAAGAAGAAAATGACTGCTATAGTACTTTCTACTCTCAGTTCCTTCTCCACTAATGCCCTTACACCTTTCTTTTTCAGGCTTTTTGTAGCATCCTAAACAGAAGGATATTGAAGGGAGCTGATTCTGCTTTGATCCTTATGCTTGTTGTCAAAGCGCTTGGGATTGAAGAGACTGTTGGCTACAATTGACTGTGACAATTAGGAGATGATCAGAGCCCTAGAGTGGAGCACTTAAAGGGTAATTTACATGTCAGTTTGTCGAATAAAAAAAAGATATTCAGCTAAGATTTTTTTTTTCCCCTTAGAGCCTTGTAAACTGCAATTTGTGCTCTAGTAAGAAAAACCTGGCAGAGGAGTTAGGATAGCCATTTCCATTTGAAAAGAGGCAATCATAAGGCCACTGCTGAGCCTATTGTCCACTAAAAATGCTGATTTGCAGTCAGGGAGTGAAAGAGTGGGGCCATCACTAAATAGAACCTCGTGCAAGGTAACTCCCCCTTGGTGGCTTGCTAATGTTGACTGAAGGTTTTATATACCTTAAATCCTGCATTTACTATCATTATAACATTGTTACTGATCATGAATGTCCTTTATCATAACAAAAAAAATGAAGGTATTGAGGGGGAGGTGGGTGGAACAGGAGCTATCAGCCAGGCGATAGGCTCACGCCAGCTATCTATTGTATCACATCTTTCTTATTCTCTTGCCTTTTGTATGCCATCACAATTTTCTTCTTGTCACCCTTTGCACTTTGCCATTCAGGCACCTTCCATAACAGTTTTCTCATAGGTTTTTCCACACCTATTTACACTTCCTTTTAGACACACTCCCAGTAGATTTTTAGCGTTTTCCACGTTTAACCTGCTGGGAAAGGAAAAGAGAGAGGGAGGTGACAGTAGCTGTTCAGTTCAGAGTTTGCTTTTCTGTAACTGTGCTGTGATTAGGCTGCAATAAAGACTGTAAGTTCAGGTCTGGGAGAGGGCTGAAGTTAAGACAGCTGGTTATTAAACTTGCTTGTGAAAAGTCCTTTTTTTTTTTTATGTGATAGCTCTGATGAACCTAGAGTTGCTTTGACTGTAGAGTTATATGAACTTATAAAAATATCAAAAAAACAACACCTCCCTCACTATTCTGGTTGGTGTGAGCTGTAGCATATGTGATATTCCTAACAGTTTAAGGAAGGGATATTAGTGGATACATATGAGGCTCCAGTGTTTGTATATGCAAAGAAGTGTATTTATTTTGAGGTTACATCATAGGCTTTTCCCCCAGAGATGGTATTGGTTCCCATTTTACTCTCATCTCCCCAGAAGAAGAAATGGTTGTGTGTTCCAGTCTGGGAACCCGAATTGAAGACTTGACTTAGTCATGATTATGACCAAGTAGTATTTGCTGCTGACACAGCATTGCCTAAAATCCCCAGGGGCTATGCTTGTGCAGAAGTTTCGTGGGTTTCAGTAAAAGCCAAGCTTGTAGACAACAGCTCTGACTCTGATTCCAGGGGCAGATTCTGGTCAGACAATACTGGCTCGAAGAGATTTGGAATTTCTCTTGGTGCCATTAGGATAAGCATCAGGCTCTGAGTGGCCATGGAGTCACCAAAATGCTGTTTCCTTAGTTATACACCTTATGTCCTTAGGTTTTTTTTTGCACGTTGATCACCAGACAATGAAGTTTCTATTTCTAAACTTGTACTAGAAACATTTTTTAACCTGGCTTCTGCGCGTGGTGAAGAAATACTTCAAAATATTTCTAAACTGCTCAGCATTCCTTTTCACCATAAGATTTAATTCAAGGAAAATATTTTAATTCATGAGTTTTCTTCTTTCAGTGAATTATTATGTTGTCATTTTCTCCAGGATGCTATACATGTGAGAGGGTGGTTTTTGCCCTCTCTTGCTGTTGTACTGGACTTTTTGAACATCCCAATGTTTGTGTGGGCTTATCTTGGTATCCAACGTAAAGAATAGACAGGAATAAATAAGATATGAAGAGTAAACAGTATGACAGGACAAGTCTGGAATGGCTTTGGCTTCATATATGTCTGAAGAACTAAGACAGTAGTAAATCTGCATTAAAAAAAAATAAATCAGGCATAGCAGGAGGTCCTTGTCTCCCAGGTACTGGACAAATGATGAGCAGATGAGCCATCATTATATTGATTTAAACACTTTGTTCCAGCCAGTCACGATTAACTTTGATTTGTTTTTACTTCCCTCTTACAGGTTTGCATTTAAAGGGCTCTCAGAGCACTAGTTGTGTAAAATTCTAGTAACTACATATTCTCTTGCTGGAAAAATTTTGCTGAATGAATGAATGATTTTGAGTTTCCCCATACTTTAGAATTAACTTTTTTTTTTTTTTTTTAATGAGCAGCAAGAAGAAAGGTTTACTCAATGACAAGGCATTTTGAAAAGTCTTCATTTTTGGGGTGTAGCTTAAAAAAAAGTCTTCACTAAGACTTCTGGAATGTAAAGTTGACTAGAGTTTAACAAAGAACTGCTTTTTTAATGAATTATCAAATCTACTGTTCTTGTTACTGAATACAATTTTAAAATAAATTAATGTATGTACAGATCATAATGCCATAAGGCATATTACAATGTCCCTAGAATTGTCTTTCTTGCTCAAAAACATAAAGAGCAAAAGTCTACATATTCCCAGTAGACCTATACTTCCTTATGCAACCCTGGGTTATACAAATGTAGATCTAATTTATGTTTTAAGTTAATGAGAATGAATCAGAGAAGTGTAACTGCTTTTCATATGTGAGAAATTATATTCACGGTAAGGCTTTGTACAGCTGGACTTCTATAGGTTTGAAATAGTTAATCATGACAAATTATGTGTAGTAAAATACTATGATCCCACGCAACACCAATCTTCTCATTCAGTCTGAAATATATCTTTTATTGTTTTGTGAATTAATAATACGATGTTGGACAACTACAGATGACCTCTTGTTAATTGGAATCAGAATTTCAGATGCACGCCATGATGCATCAGAACTTTCTCTATTTTCTGATAATAGGACACACCAAGTGAATAGCAAAAATATTTTTCAAGAGCAGGAAGGGAAATTTATCTCCTGATCTAAACAAGGTGTTACCTTGAAGAAAAGCACCTAACTTCTTAATGCCTGGCTTTCGGTGAAATCTTTCAAAATTGTGGTGCTACTCAAAATTCAATGTTTGAGCAAGTGTTGAATTAGAGACCTGTGAAGTGAAAAAGTCATCTGGTCTCTGTGGTGATGGAGAACATTGTGAGGCTATAGTTTATTGTTACATAAATTTATAGTCTTCACAAATTCGTCGTTTTACTTAATCAGACCTTCAAGTGATAAAAACCAAATACAGCTCCATCAAGTATGGGGCAGCCAAAACTCCACAAAATGTATCTTTATCTGATAAATGTCAGAAAGGGTGAGAATACCCATTGAATGCACTTCTGATAGTAAGATGGCTCTAGAGCACCTCATCAGTTTGATTGTGTCATCTCAGGCGCATTTGAAAACTTAGCAGGTGTTCCCCTGCATCTCCTGGCTTGCACGTAGTCTTGAAAAATCTTGCCCTAAGTGTAATGTTGGTGATATATTTCAGGTTTCACCGTACCCCAAATAATTTTAAAACTAAACTTAAGAATTGAACTTTTGCTGATCTCACTTCCTTTTTATTTCAAGCTGAGCCTTACCGCAGAGTTTGGATTAAGAGCATAGTCTTGAAGGAAATTATTCCATTGAAGTTTTCAAAAATAGGAAAAAAAGTCCTGGTACATGTTGGGTTGGGTTTTTTTTTGTTGTTGTTGGTTTGGATTTTTTTAATATTCCCTCCCATCATGGAGAGCTATGGCTGAATTTACTGTCAATATAAATGGAGTTTATTCTATTGAGGCAAACAGAGCTGAGCTCGTTTCAACCTGCTGAGCATGTAGGCCTAAATTTTGCTTTTTGAAGGCAACTGAAGCTGAGTTGTGAAGCCTGTAAGATTTTGCTTTCTTATATGAGAGTGCCTTCACAGTAAATTCACTGAGTTTTAATACCAAACAGACCCCAAACCTTGAAGCCTGTGCCATGGTCATACATGTCCTGGTCCAGCAGAGTCCCTGGAGGCTCTGCACATGGAAGGACAGACTTTACCATTAAGTTCTGATTCTGTAAGTGATGCTGTTGAAACTAGATCATTCCCATGCCTGTCGAGGGGTTGTCCACTGTGTTTGGGTGTGTTGACTGGTGTCAGCACTGGCAGGCATGGTCTGTATGGATGTACCTGAGCAAAGTCCTCTCTCCTCTGTGGTAGCTGCAATGACTGGAGTGAAGCTGCTAATTCATTGTAGTGATGACGACAGCGAAGTCAGGCTGTAAGGGGTAGAATCATTTGTCTTTGCCTTCAGAATGCTGAGGCATCGATAAAAAAGGTGTTAGAAATAATGGGCAAAATAGAGATCTGCACATACATATTAATTCATTATTTATATCACTCAGGTTTCAGTGGTTAACAGTGGTGATGACATGAATATTAAACTGCACTACTAAAGTGTCTCTTAGGTGAAAGACAATAGAGAGGCAAAAAATTTAACTCTGGTGAAGTGTTAAGGCATCCAAACTGTCCTCAGTACCACCAAGGCATGCAATGAATAGAGTTTTATATCTCCCCAGCCCAGAGTAGGAGGGTTTGCCTGCCCCTCATCTATATGGTCTATTTTTGCCAGTGTACAAGGTGCAGGACAGGTGATGAAGAAGGAATCTTCTCATTCAAAGCAGGATGAGATGACAGCTACTGTATTACTCTGAGTGGGGAGGTATCTGGTTCAAAATTAGCATGAGTGAAGGTGATAGTGTTATTCTACATGTCATTCTGTGATGTTGTCCTACGATGATTGAGGTGGTGCTGGTATCCACCACTTCAAGCTTCACTCCATGGTGTGTGTGAATGGAAGAGTAACCCGTGTTACCTTTCACTCAGAGTCTCGCTTAGGTGACATTTGTGGCACTACACTGATTTCCATCAGTTAGAAATCATGATAATTTTATAGCACCTGGATTATCTGTTCCTTTCCTAAGTAAAAGAAAAGGTGGTAAATGAAAGAGCTCCCAAAGCACAACTATATTTACTGTTGGCTATCAAAAAGAAATGACACTTTGCATTTCTTTCTCACAAATAACTGGAAATGCCTTACTCTGTACTACAAAGGAAAATTATGGAAGCAATTCAGAATTCCAGTTTGCTTTCCTAAATATGGTTACTCTGATTTTATGAGTCTGGTGGTATTTCATAAGAACAATCTCTCGTAACACTTATTACGGAGCACACAGACCTGATTGTTTAACATATTCCTTTTTTTTTGCCATTAGATGTTCAAATACTGGACAAAATTACGTGGAAGAGAGTTGAAGGCAGCTACAGAGGAAGCCACGACCCAGCATACATGTCACTGAACTTAAACTGTCAATGCCCCATAATGCAAGGAAGCATCTCTCACTGGTGTTTGCTTTGCCTTTATGCTAAATCCTTAGCTAAAGGAGGATGTGGTTGGAAGAATGAGGTTTGAAGAATAGGACTGAAGAAATGTGATGGCTATACTTTACCTGCCATCACCAATAGTTGTTCAAGGTAAGCTAAGGTATCTGCAAAAGGTGTAGAGCTGCTTTCCAACCTGCCTGCCAGCAAAACAGGTGATTCCTGAGGGTCTATATTCCCTGGGCTAGTTGGCATGAGAGAGGCACTTACCAACACTGACGGTCCCTTAAAGGCATTCACAATATCTATAGTAAACATGGCCTTAGCCATGAAAACAGAGGAATAATTTCCCTTGACCAGCACTTCAGCTTTGTTGTATATACAATTAAGAGATTAGAGCATGCACTTGGAAATAAAGCAGAAGACGGATTTGAAAAAAAATAGCAATTGTACTTACTGGACCATAGTCCCTAGTTACACATGTGGTCTCTGTGTGGCCCTTGGTTTGATGGATGCTGACTCCATGCACTGTCGTGGAAGCTGGATGGTGACCCCATGTTGTTGTAAACCCAAGAGAGTGAGAAGAGAACTGAAGTCTCAAGTTTGCAGCGCTTTAAGTCGGAGGCTGATGAGAAAATTAGCTTTGACGTTCTGAATTCATGCTGAAAAGTGTAAGCGAAAAGAGGATGATTATTATTAATAATCAGTAGCAGAAGTCAAATGTCTGAAGGACTATTTGAACTATAACGACACCCTCTTAAAAGTTTGAAATGAACTCTTCATAAAACTTGGGATATTAGTTCGTGTGCATTTCTTTAATGTCTGATTAGCAGAAAGTGTAGAACAGATATTTTTCCCCTTTCGTCATAGATAGCTAACTTTTGCCTCTTCCTTTAAAATGTAAAATATGCATCATAGTTTGGAAAACATTCACAAAAGATTACTTCACACTGTGAATTGGAGCTGCCTTCTGGAGGGATACATTATAGTCTGGTCAGATGCAATTGCCTGCGACTACCATTGCCTTTTTTGAAAAGTTTTGCTATCTTGATAAACTTTCATTAACAGCTCAGCATAGCTTCGGATACATTATTTATAAGCCAGGAAATTCTCCTTTAAGGATATATAGAGCCAGATACTGAAATAGTGTCAAACCTGTAATTTTTCCACTGGAGATGATGAAAGTGCATTTGCTTACATTTATTCCCTGTTCCATTCCAGTGACATTCCAACTATAATTTTAATTCTTCTGTGAAGAAAATATTTTGACAACAAAGACAGACATTAATGGTGATTGAAACTTGCTTTTTCTCTCCTTTTCCTCTTGCACTGTTGTTTTTCAAACCACCGTGCCTTTTTGCCTTTTCCCCCTCCCCTAATATTTGTTGAAAAGTCCCTTTCTCAAGTGTGAGATGAGCAGAATAAGCCCATTGGCCAGAAAACGGTGCAGCCCCCTCCCAGGTGGGAATAGACACTCACTTGTATTTTTTTCCTTTGCCACCATTTTGTTACAGCCCTGAAAAGCAGCAAATGGTGGTTATTGTTTCTTTGCAGGGTATGGTTTTGTACTGGATCCATGTGCAAAGTGTAAACATGTCATCAGTCCTCATTTGCTACATCCAAAAACATTCCCCATGTCCATATTTGATTTTCAAGTGCATCTGTGCACTGATTGAAACCCTCCCAACATGCTGCTACACAAATGCAAACCCACACATTGCTGATTTTGAATCAAATGCTCTTATGCTTCCACACTCCCATTTCAAAGTTTGCCTCAGAGTTGCAGTATGTGCCCTTTTAACACATTTTTTCCCCCCTCTTACAAAGAGATCCCTGTGTTCATCGAAGGAGCCTGGTGCAGTTTTTTTCCATTTCGTTCTTATTTATTCCTTGGAGCCTGCTTTTATTTTCACAGCTTATTTATCCTTTGTTTACAGCCCACATGTGCTTTTAAGCAAGAAAACCAATGTTTAAACAAAGGAAGTAAAATGCTGAGTTATAATACAGGAATTTGCTATAGATAGAAAGTTAGATTACAAATAGCAATGCGTTTTGCTATTAATGTAGTACTTCAAATAGGAGAGAGAAAAAGCTTGTTGAGTTGCAAATTTTCTGAAAAAGATGGATCTCTTATGAAGTATGATGGAATGTTTTCCTTTTAATACCCGTAAAACTCCTAGTCCCCACCAAAAAAAAACAACCCAAAGAACCAAAAACCCAAAACATGAGTGCAAACTTGTAATTTTAAAGCAAATTTTGTTGCACTTAATTATTTTTTCCATCCCTCCCAACGTACGAGAGTTACCTTAACTGCAAAGCTCTGTAGTACCCTTTGCCTGTCATTTTTAATCAGGTTGTTTTAGGTAATTTTTGTTATGCCCCTCATTACTGAATTGTTTATCAATAGGTGCACCAAGTGTCACTAGCTTTTCTCATCAAGCCAGGTCTGACAAAGAGCTGCAGTGCATGGGAAAGAGGCAGCTAGGTGAAACTAATGCCATAGATGTTTGATTCATTAGGAGCTTATTGTTAACGGGGATGTCTGATTGTAAAGGCTCAGTCAAGCAAAAGAGTGCAGAGTAATCAGTCGGATTTATAGTTTGCAGGGCTCAAAAAAAAAAAAGAGGAAAAAAATCAACATAAACCTTTGGATATAGCAGAAACAGAAAAATCCCCTTTGGGCAGCCCTAACCTGAGACCAGCCAAATAAGGTCATGCTACATGAAGGTTGCCTGTTAGGTGATGGAAGATATAGGAGGATTAGAGCCATATGGCATGGCCTATCATACCTTCTGACTTAAGATAACAAAGCCAAGCTTTGTGCTTAGCTGTTTTTGACTGACATCATCAATTTTATTTTATGTTGGTCACCTCCGGTAACAGGAAAAAATGGCCTAGGGTTGATAACACATGCCTGTTTTTTTAGCATTAAGATGCCTTACAGCCAGTTTTGCGCTGTAAAAAATTTCAAAGAATTAGTAGCTTGTTCTTCTATCAACCATCCTCCAGCAACTGTCAGCTCCCCCCTCCCTTGTTTTCGGTTTGTACCTTGCAAATGAGAGACAGCCTTATTCAGAACCAGATGTAAGGCTCCTAGAGAATGAGTGTAAGCTGTTGTACTTTAAGCCTAATGGGAAGTTTTATATGCAAGGGCCTTGAACTGATTAGTATAATTCCCTCTTTAATACAGCTGTCCCTCCAGATTAAGGTAAACCAAATGTTGCAATCAGAGATTAGTGTACCTTGCCAGTTATTAACATCCCCGGTTGCTCGGCGAGCACGTCAGACACTAATGCTGTGTATTTATTTGCCACTTCCATGCTGTAACTTGAACTTCTGCACCTGTCAAAGCATTCCAGGGAAGAGAGGGGTATTATTGGGGAGCAAAAGTTTTATACCTGTTACACCTGTTTGGTTTTGTCACCGCCTGAGATTTTCTTTTTTTCTTGCCAAGATTGCCAGGTGGTTTAATCCGTTCCTCTGCTGGTTTTATGAAGAAAGACTTTGTCTGTTCAATTGCATTTGTTGCTGTCATCTGCTTTTCCCTTATCGAATATGTACTACTCACCTAAATTGCTGTCTTTTAGGTTTTTTTAATTATTATTTATTTTTTGGCCTCCCCCTGATTTTACAAGGACTCTCCGGCTGCTCTTTGTGTGCCGAGGATGCGGCTCCGGGCGAGGAGGAGGAGAGGCAGCACCCGCTCCTGCTGTGCTCGCATCAGCGAGCGCTGCCTCTCGCCCAAGGTGGGTCACACAGTTGTCTTCTTGCATTTGGCAGGATATCCTGTCCACTAGCAACACAGATGTCAAGGGGGACAATGTCCGGGTTATCGAGGGGAGCTCTTTGCCTTCTTTTCCCTCCACACCCCCCACACCCCCCCCAACCTGATCAGATTTTCTAGATAAACATATACCCTAAACAGACTTAAAAAGCTTAGGGAGGGCTGAGAGTGTCTTGTGCTGCGTGTAGAGAATCAATAAAGTCAGGCCGTGCTAAATAACTGCTCCTCGAATGTGTTTAATTACTTTTAGGAGGCTGGTAATTTACCTGCAAACATGACAGTCCTGGAGGGGAAAAAAAAAAAAAAGAGATGTACAATGCATATGGGTAGATGCTGCTAACTGGGGTTTATTTCTTTTACGCTGACAATTATTTAAGCATAAAGTTTTAAAAACAGTGTCAGAGAAGGAAATGTTTGACTTTTTTGGCTAAAAAATTAAAAGAAAAACCTCAACAAAATGCCCCAACCCCTGCTTTTAAACAACATCTCCTCAAACACACTTAAGCACTGGGCTATTAACAGAGCGAATGTAGGGCTGAATGAATATCATCTGCAGTTTCTGGAATTTTGTTACTTCCTAGCAAAGACTGTGCTAAGACTTTTTTTTTTTAAAAAAGATTGAATAGATTCCTTATTAAATAGATAATTGATGCAAGCTCAAAAAGGGCCATTTTAGCACAGTCCCCCCTAATAACAAAGTTTACTGCCGGCTGCACACTGCCTGCACGTTATGGCTTAATTGCAGATTTTTTGAAAAGACAAAATATGTTCATATCTGAGGAATTATGTCTTGCAGCCTACTAAATATGCTAATGCAATACTAAGCAGGGATAAAGTTCTTGCCATACCACCCAACAGTTGCGTGGGACACGCTGCCAAGTTATTGTTAATTGTAAAGCGCAAGCAGGCTTTGCAATCCATCTTAATTGTCATACTTACTCCAGGTTTGGCGATAAGGCTAGATGGGCTGTTTTAAAGTGACAATGTTGACAAGGGGAAAGGGTGTGGGCCCGGGCTTGCGGTTCTGGAGGGGTTACGCGCTCTGACCTGCCGTAGGTTGATATGGACAGTCTGCAAGGGGATTTTAGTTGTCATGGGGTCCCCAGGCAGTTGAATAGAGTGACTGTCTGTCCTGCTTTTTCCTGTTAGGATCCTGACACGTGGAGCATTGATGAACTCAGCATAACGTTGAATAGGAGCTTTTTGGCAGCTGAGACACAAGGGCTAAGCTGCAGGTCAGAGATAACACTAGTGCAGATCTCCTCATGCACACAGTTAGTAGCACGCTTTCTTCCCTCCTGAGTGCAGGAAATAGCTCATGTTAAATACGTTCACTTTTCAGTTTTCCTTTCTTCTAAAACGCAGCTTGACAGATTGGGCTTTTCAGCCTACTCCCCCCCCCCCCCATTATTATTATTTTTTTCTTGTCACCTCTGCTTTCTATCTCAGAAATACTCTTCAGGAAGCGGGAGTTAATCTCGGTGAGGAAACGATAAGGTGATACTTGATTTTTCAGGGGAAAGCAGAAGGATATGACTGCCTGGTAACTGCCCAGAAATTTGCAGGGACACCTTTTTTTAGGGCTTCCCTTTGCTTTTTCCTTTCTCCTCCTCGGAGTGGAGGACGGCAGGTCTGGCTGGAGGTGGGCGCGAGGGGTTTAAATAGCATCGAGGGCAGGAAGGAAATGCTGGGAAGGTACACAGCGAAAAAAAAAACATGCTTCCCTGTGCTTCTCTATCAGCTCCCCGGATCAGGTGAATCGGGTTGTTCCTTTCCCAACTTTGATGCATCCTGGCTGGCACAGAAATGTGTCTTTGAAGTTGTTTTATATTCGGCCAAGTTTTTTACGTGGTTCCAAAAGAAAGAGGGCGAGCATTGTCTCCGCTAAATGATGTCAAGCCGGCATCCTGTGTACCGAGACAATGTTGAAGGCTCTATCTGCTCTTGGCATTGCTATTGAGGCTGCCTTGGCCGTTTGAAGTGTTTATGTTAGGGAGGCTTGAACCTGGTGGAGATTTGGGGAGGGGGATAGCTCTGTAACCACCTCTTGCCAGTGTGCCGGGTAGTAACAAGCCAGAGGTCGCCCAACTTGGGACACGCAGTTGGTGCCGCACAGAGCCAGAAATCCTCCCCAACGCGGAGTGGAAATGTGTAGTTTTGGGTCAGGCTTCGAGGCGGAGCGGAACCTTGCCTTAGGAAGAGCCTGGCTGGTGATGGGGGGCTCTTCTTCCAGCAAGGTGGTGCTTAGCATGAGCGGCACAGAGCCAGGATGAGACCCTATTGTGCAGGCTTGTCCACATTAGCGGATTCCTGTGCCTGTGTTTAGACTTTCAACGACTTAATTGGGCCTCTGCAGCAAACGGTTTGCGGCCAAGGGGCCAAGGCTATTGTTTATTCCTGTGGCTATCATCGAAAGCCACACAGACAGGGAGAAGGACAGACATAAATACCGCCTTTGTTACACTTTTGATGCTCCTTTTGCTACCCCGAACCATTTTGTACGCGCTCTTCAATGACTTCAGCAGCTTTTCCGATAGATGCACTTTCTAGAAGGGAAAGTGGAGAGAGGAAGGATGACAGAACCCATCTGAGTTAAAAGGCCTGATGCTTGCAGGGTGTTGCTATTCTCTGTTTCTCTCAGAGCTCGGGGAACGCTTCCCAACTGCCACAGTGGGGTTGTGAGTTACTCCTTGGAAAGCAGGGCTGGGAACTCTGTGTATTTTCTTTGCTAAGTTGTGAATTCATTATGAAATTTATACGATGAGATCTATGACTGTGCTAATATTTCCACAGAGCAATTTGGCCTTTTCATTCCAGAAAGGGTTGGACAGGAGCTAAGAAGATCTGGCTTTTGTTTTCAACTCTTCTACAACTTCCTGTATGACCTTGGGCAAGTTGCTTAATCAAGCTGTCTCGAGCTTTCCTTTGTAGTAATGTAACTTGCAAATGTTAGAAGAGTCGTGAATATGCATGGTCGATTTGGTAGGTGATGTTCAGGTACTAATTTGATACCTTACGGAAGAAAGAAGCTCTGTAAAATAAGAAAAATGAAGTCTCACTATCTAACCTTGGCTTCAAGTGTACGATTCAGTCAAATGCTGACAGCAGCAAGACCTTGGCTGAACTGAATCAGGCTTAGGTGCATGTAGTGCCACCTCTGGGCAAGAATTTTACTCTCTGAAAGAATTAAATAAATTGTGGAAAATTCTCTAAATTGGGGTCAGAGAGCTTGTGTATCAAAGGCATATGAGAAATCTGAAGACAGGACCTGAAGATGAGGACAGAGAGGTACCAGGGATGCAGGCATGACGTGATAGGATTATGCTGAACGTTGAATTTCCCTGTAGGAGCTCACTCTTGCTGGGTCTGCGCCTAGGGTAGAGGAAAGCCTGTGCTCTACATCCCACAAGAAAGGAGATCTCATCCTGAGATTGTAGCAGTACAGTTAAATAGCAGACTCTAACATAGCGACAAGGGCTGATCACCCTTGGGTTGGGGAGGACAAGCTATTTGCTTAGAAGTGCTGGAATGTGCACACACACAAAATAAAATGTGTGTGTGGTACAGAAAGCTCACACCACTTTCATTGTGGCAATGGACATCTAAGTACTCAAAGTTCTATGATAAGATGTGGGTTTTTTAAGTGGCAAATATACTTTAATAAATACTAGAATATCTAAGAACTCGATTACAGCCCACTTTATAGGGAGTGATAACATCTTTATTAAGGCAACTGACATAGTTGAAGGGGAAAAAACAGACAAGCCCTTTACAGAGTTCTTTGCTGTAATTAAAATAGGCTGCCTATATCTAGTTAAATAATATGTAAACTCTTAAGGCCATATGCTGCAGCTAGTTACTATTAGTGAGAAACTGTAAACTACAAAATCCCAAACCAGGAAGTCCCATGGAGATAAAAAAATATCTAAAGAACAGTCAGAAATGTGCCCTATATTATTGATGCTTCAAGCGGTACTAAGTTGTGAAGGGCTGGAATGTAAACAGAGTTGCAGATGTCTGATGCCGTAGGTTGAATTAGGGAAGCAGGAAATTCACTCCTTCTCTTGGGATGTTTGGGAGAAACACCTTCTGCCTCCCTTTATCTGAAACAGTTAAAGTTTTGGTTAACTTAGAAAGTAATTTGGAAGAGAATATGTCAGGCAACCAATGCTGTTTCTTCTATTTTCTTCTATTTATAGTGGCAAAAAGAAAAAAAAAAAAGAAAAAAAAAAGGGAATGATGCAAGCCAACAGAACGTGGTCCCAGTTCAGAGGGAGCTAGACTTTAGAAATGACCTGATGGGAGAGGGTAATAGTGAGAGTAGGTTGTGTCACAACAGTAAAAACTACAGCTGCGCACGCATATGGTTACTTGGTTTAGGCATGCTTGTATCTCAGAGAGACAATTATTTTATGCATCTTTATAATGTAAAGCTAATGATTATATTCTTCCCTTGGGGTGAAGTGCAAAGGATCAGTTTTTGTTTCCTAGAAGAGGGTGAGAGAACAGCCTTAGTTGGCTATAAACCCTCTGGTAATCCTGATACTTCTATTTCCCAACCTTTAAAGCCTAGAGCCTTATCTTATCTCCCTATGGTTGTTGTTACCCTCTCCAAACTCTGCTGGTGGGTTACTAACATCACGACTTTCGCTCCTGATTTGCATAGGTTGAGCATGGAGCAGAAATTCCCTGTTGTACTTTCTGGTGCAGGCTCTGCTCCTCTTAAAAATTTATCCCCCCAACAGACCAACCTGTTGCTTTGAAGGGGTGATCTTTTAGTTATTTCTTTTTTTAATCACAGTGGCAGAAATAAGCTCAGAACCTACCTTTGCAGGTCGAATGGGAGAAGTGAGTTGTGTTGCGGGAGGTGAGCTGCAATAGGGACAGGGTGTCACGGGCAGCTGGTGAGAAATAGTGGCTAATTGATTCCTCAAAGACAGAGCCACCCTTATGAAGGATACTTTGGGACAAGATAATCTCCTACTGCATTTATAATGCCGACAGGCAGTGATCCTTGCTGAAGATTTCTGAGAACTTTCTTGACTTTCTCAGCTCCTACAAGGTCTACAGGAGCTGCTGCATGGGACAGCGTGTTATAATGGAGAGCCTTTGCAAACCTGAAATAGTCTTTGTCCTTTTCATGATTGTTGTTGGTAAACTCATATAAATGGGAAGTACCATTTCCTTCTCATTGTTTGAAGTGTATTTGTTCAAGAAATAACTGAATAACAGTTTTCCGTGTTTAAAACAGGAGAGCTTTTCCCAAACGTCCTAAATCTAAATTAGTATTCTTGACGACCTGATGAACCCAGAATAGCAGGGCAGCCAAATCAGGGTCCGAAGCATTAAGGCATCCTAGGACTTACTCTATCCTATTAAATAATTCTTTTTTTTTTTTCCTTTTTGTTAGAGAATTTGATTCTCTTTTGATTACTTATTGCTATCTGAAATGCTGAATTAGAAAAAAAACAGGGGTGGCAAGTAACTCTGTCGGAAATCTTTTGCTTGGATGACACCTAGGTAACATCAGAGACAGCTTTCCTGGGTGGGAGCTCTGAGGCAGATCAGAATTGCTGTGGCAACATGGGTTTCCTTTTTTGCACGTGCATATAAATTGGTGACTTTAAAAGAAAAGAGTTTATTTCAGAGTTCTGCGTGTGCAGCATACCTTTGTGATTTCCCCCCTCCCCTCCCATTCCTCATCCTTTGCTACTTCATAAGCCTGAAACAATAACAGCGCAAACAGAAATATCCCTCGACTGATGGTGAGGAAATAGGTGAGTGTGTGGAAGACCCTTATCATTAAATCAACCAAGAAAAAGAAAAAGAAAAAAGAATTAATTGAATTTGTTTTTGTGAGCAGTGCTAGTTGCCTTGCCAGTCTGAAGCTGGCACTGTGGGTTTGCTGTAATCACTGAGCTGAGAAAAAGAGACACGGGTTTTGTTTGTTTGTTTGTCATCATGGAGTTGAGCAGGACTTAAGCAGTTGAATGCACAACACTTTCCTCTGCTTTCATCCTCTTCTCTCTGATTCTGGATTTCACAGATATCTCCCTTGATTCTTCCAATCTGTTTTTTGACCCTCCTTAAGAATTAGGGTTTATATATATATATCTCACATGTGCGTATCAGCTTGGGAAGCATGCCTTTTTAGTTTTAAAAAACGAATTGTGATAAAAATCAATTGCATGTGCGACTTTGAGTGATTTGTTTGAGCTCCATCTCCCACAGGAGACCGTATGTGTGTGTATATGTTGCTTTGCTTTGGGGGCAACAAAGCAGCAGCCCTCGTTCTGGCCAGGTGTCAGGTCTGTCGCCAGGATGGCATCTTGGGTTTGTTGCGGTACGACGCAGTGTGTGGGCAAACACCCAGGATCTGAATCCTGGGCACGGTGCAATATGCTGCAGAGTAACATGTAGACCTTTGGGTTTCAACACAAACTTGTTCAAAGATTAGGAGAAGAAAAAATACACATTCGAGAGAGAGGAGGAAATATTGTAATCAAACAAGATGGCACGGAGCAATGCCAAGGGGAAAAAATAAACCTATTTCTTTAGTCGACCAATCCTGACTGGTGCACTTCATTACTGAAGCCAATAATCCTGTCTCTTGGAGAGCAGCTTCAAAAGGCCTGTGCTATCCAACGTTTTGAATGCAGCTGGTTGAAGATCAAATACTGAGACCACAGTGCCTCTCTTTCACTTTGGGAGCAGGGTCTACGCCTTGGTAGGTTTCTTTGGTGCTATGTGGAAGGTCTCCTCTCCTGCTCAGTATCCTTTCAGCATCGCCACAGCCTGGGTTTTAAAGCCCTTGCCAGAGGTAAGGAAAGGGACAGAGGGACATGTGGTGGGAATATATTGTATTATAGCTTTCCTTGGCTTGCAGACAGCAAACTCAAGACTAGTACAAGCTAGCCAGAGCAGCCTGAAGACTGCTCTAACATACTTTCAGAGCTAACCTTTGGGCACTGCAGTAGCTGTTTGCCATGAGCTTGCTAATTCACGTCAACATTTCTGAGATCTGAGGAGGTAGGTACAGCACTGATCTCTGCTTTTCTCTCAGTTCTTCCACCTGCCCTCTGTGACAGCAAATTCCACCCTCAGGGCAGCGCTTTCTTTAATTGTTACATACTTCCAGCTTTTAGCTGGTGAAACATTAAATGGAATGTGCTCCTCAAGTTGCTTTGCTAAGTCAAGTTGCTATTTCCAAACCAAGGCATAAAGATGAAAGGATATTGCTTTCTGGACCCCATGCTATAGTTATAGTCAAAGGCTTTGCTCTGGCTCCCTTTCAAGCTGAGCCTTCTGAAAGGAAAGGGAAAGTCTTGAGGTCATGTCACATCCCACAGCAGCAGGGATGGGCAGTGCACACTGGCAGCATTGAGTGGGCATGGCTTAGTGCAGAACTGTCCCAGCCCTGGCTATGGCTCAGCCAGACCCAATGATGAGAGTGGGCTGGAGCCTCAGTCACCGTGGCCTTTCCAGACTCCTGATGCTCTCGAGTTCTGTCTGCATGGGAGTTTTGCCTGGTCTGGTAGGTATGCAGTCAACATAATGTTCCAGAAAAGCTTACACACTTGAAACAAAAATGCATTATGCTGGAAACAGGCTACCTCCAGAAGTAGGGTGTCTCCACCACCCTCATATCACATTTTGCAACCCTGTTGTTTTTCCCTTCTTGTTGTTAACTTGATTTTCTCACCTACTGCACAATATACTCAAACCTTCACCAGGTTTCCCTTCCTTGGCAATGGCTGAGATGCTGGCTAGACCAGACTGTTTCTTAGGAGGATACAGACAGTCTGATCTCCAGAATTACCCACCTAACTTGACTTTATGCTTTGACACATCTGTGAGTCAACATGGTGGTGATACATTCTGCCAGATGCTTCCAAAAAAACAGTTTTCCTTACCCAGAGGTTTTGGTAGTCATCTCTCTGACATAGACCTTGGCCAGCTTTCCATAGGGCAGTCACATGGAGATTGCGTGTGAGCCAGTATGAAGCACTCAAGCTTTTAAACTGGTTCTTCCACTGCTAATGCTTGTTCTGTCTGGGACGTCTCAGGCCACGGTGATTTCATGCTGTCATTTCCATAGTTAGACAGTGTCTGCATCTGAGTACACTACCCCTCCAACTGTTTGTGAGGATGTGAGTGTCTGGTGTCCCCTATATCAGCCTCTTGCACCTTAGGCTCATAGGCAAACCAGTCATCCTTATTAATAGAGGACTGGATTTCTGTGGTGAGACGTTGAGGTTAGGTGTCACAGGGTGCAGCTCGGTGATAAGGACGTGACGTCTGTTGCACTGGAGGACTGGTACTGAAAGCTCAAACCACGTCGAGGCTGGACACATGAAAAAGCCACTGTGGGACTCACCCTTCCAGGCCCCTCTGAGGTCGAGGGGTACATCAGGCTCAAGAGGACAGTTGGATGTGTGGTAGGATCTCAGCACTGCAGCTATCTGGGTCTGGCCAAGAGCAAGGGGAGGCAGTCACACTGTTTGAGGTGCACAAGTCTCCTTTTAACCACCAAAAGCATGGCCTGGCCTGCCCCACCGTTTCCTGCCAGCTCTGGAGATAAGCCCATGGCGGGTCAGACTGAGGGATCGCTGTGCCCTGTCTCTGGCCGCAGTAAACAGCAGGCACCTGGGGAGCAGCAGATAGCGGCTCTTCCCAATTCTCCTCATTTTCAGCAACTGTTTCCTTAATCTGATGGATCAGCCGAGCCCATGGGCGTGACACAAACTGCACTGTTTGCGTGTTTGGTGTGGTGGTGGGCCTACAGCCTCGCGGCATCCTTTACTGGATGTCTCCAAGGAGTAGACCGCTGTTGGCCTTGTGCTGCGCTTCTGTTCTGAGGGGAGACCTCATCCCTCTCTACAACTACCTGAAGGGAGGTTGTAGAGAGGTGGGGTATGGTCTATTCTCCCTCGTGGAGAGCGATAGGATGAGGGGAAATGGATTTACATTGCACCAGGGAGGGTTCAGGTTGGGTATTAGGAAGAATTTCTTTACTGAGAGGGTTGTCAGCCATTGGAACAGGCTGCCCAGGGAGAGGGGTGAGTCACCGTCCCTGGGGGCGTTTAAGAGATAGGTGGATGTTGCATTGGGGGAATCATTTAGTAGGTTGATAGGGCTGGGACAAAGGCTGGACTCGATGGTCTAGGTCTCTTCCAGCTAATACGATTCTATGATTCTGTGTTTTGTTGTTAACATGAACTGAAGTACTTTAATGTCTAATGCCATTAGTGGGTAAAGAAAGGAAAAAAAACCTCGAACCAAACAGAGCAGTTCCTGTGTCAGGACTGTCTCTAATCAATGCGGGAGTCATCTGCTGCCAGGCCACTTATTAGCTTGTTTTCAGAAGCCTTTCTAAAAACCACCCACAAATATGAATAATCATATCAATAATTTAAATAATCAACTGTCTCTTGTTTTTGTTTTTGTTTTTTTGTTGGTTGTTTTCTGTTTGTTTGTTTCCTTGTCATTGTTGTTCTTCTTTTCTGCCTCCCTCTTGCTTGCAAGGCGGCCATTCCCGCCGGAAACCCCTGCTTTAAAAACAGGAGTCTCCGGGGCGAAAGGAGTAGGTTTCCTAAGCCTCTGGATCAAAGTGAAACCTCCCAGCCCAGCCTGCACACAGGTTTCCTCCCTCTCCCAGGTCCACGCCACGTGTCTGGCAGTCCCCCAGGATGTCCTGTGTGCACTCAACTACCTCGGGATCTCCTCTTTCTTTTTATTTTTTTAAATTTAAAAATAATTTGGTGGCTCTCTGGCTGAGTTATCTGCTGTCACTGCAATAAGCTGCGTGTCGGATTCCCACAGCCGAAAGCCTCTGTTTCCTTTCTGCCAGTACCTTGGTATCTGCCTTGCCCAGGAGCCTGCTGATGAAGATTTCCTGTTTGTTTTGAGTCACTGCTGGAGTGATAAATATACTTCGGCTCTCTCCTCCAAGAGGAAAGAAACCAGCTGCCCTGAACTAAAGGGAAAAAAATATGTTGAAATTCCACCAAAGGGCCCTGTTATCATGAGGCTTCCATGGAAGGATGAAACTGGGCA
Source organism: Apaloderma vittatum (assembly GCF_000703405.1). NCBI lineage: Eukaryota > Metazoa > Chordata > Aves > Trogoniformes > Trogonidae > Apaloderma > Apaloderma vittatum. The sequence continues at coordinate 42,450 of NW_009728619.1, forward strand.
ACACGGTTTACGGCAAAAGCACCATTTCCATATAAAAAATGTCCCTTCCGCACGTGGGGTTTGCCTTTGATCATCTGCTTTCGCTCCATAACTTTAATTTTTAAAACAGGTTAGAAATAAATAAATAAATACAAAACCCCCATAAACTTACACGGCAGAGTAATGCTCGGCTGGATAAACAAACAATTATACTTGTGGTTTCTTGATCTGACCACAAACTTTAAATGCCATATTTTTGCATGAACCTATAATGCTTCTGGATAAACAATTGTGTATATATTATCAGGAGTATCCAGTGTGGTGTTGTGTAATTTCTATGTGCGATTACTAGGATATAGGATAAATTCCAAAAGAAAAGAAAGGAAAGGAAGATTAGATTATTAAGTAATTTTTAATAAAAACAGCATAGTTTGGACTCATTTATAGCTTAATTTGTAATTTTAAAAGAATGCAACATTGGCTTTTAAGTTTCTACAATTATCTTTTCATCTCCTTTTATCCTTTTTTCACTGGAGATGAGGCCCAACCCAAAACCTTGGATCTAAACCCACGATCCAGGTTCAAATCTGAGTTCATATCTCCAACCTTGTTTCTGAAGAAGGTGAGTCAGGCTGGGTAGCTCCAGCACATGTTGCGTTTGAATTTCCAACCTCAGGTTCAGGGGCATTTGACGCTCAGGACTTACTTTTGATGGATAGAGAGGTGCAAGTGGTGGTGGCCTTGAGGATTTGGGGTGCCTCCAGCCTTGCAAAAGAGCCAGATGGGTTGGCATAAGTCAAAGAAGTGTTGTGGAAGATCAGGAGAGCTGCAGGTCAGTGATACAAATGCCCCCAACAACTCATTAAAGGTATCCTGGGGCCAGTTTTGCTTTGGTCTAAATCTACACACAACAAACAACAACAACCCCTTCCCATGGCTTGGAGGAATGAGTGCTCCCACAGAGGTTTAGCATTTTTTTGTCTGTCTAAAGGTATTGGTTTGGCCCTTACAAAAACAGGCACAGCGTACAATTTTGCTTTTCGTGGAGGTTTGAACTGCTATTTATGGAAGAAAAAAACCTCTTTTTTTCCTACAGTTTTTGATATATTTCTCTTTTTTTTTTGTAAACTCCATAAGCATTGGCAAACAATGAGTGCTTTTCTCTCCTCACCAGCGCTTTCCAATAAGCTAATAGAGCTCGCTCCTTTATATCACTGAGTGAAATCACACGGAACAAAAATAATCATATTTAAGCAGTTTGAAGTATACTTTTTTCCACAGTTTACCTTTACCATCTCCTAGTAAAATACAATTTCTTCTTTAGTAGCAGCTGAAAAAAATCATTGTAACTTTAAAGCATGAGATTATAAAAGACTGCAGCTAGTTTAAGTCTCACAGTTAGAAGTTAATTCTAAGTCACTGGAATTGAAAACATCAGTTTACAACATTTACTGGCTTGCTATAAAAATGTATTCCCCTGTGTTATGTTAAACATGAGAAACTACACCTCAGTGTGTCCATTATTTATATATTTATTCATATCTTGCTGCTTCTGATTCAGCTGTGTAACTGTATGCAAAACAGATAATTACTGGGGAACAGAATAATTGGTATTTTGAGGGGAATAAATACCCTGAAGGATTTGCTTTTGGGGAAAGAATGCACTGCAAGGAAATTGCATAGATTTTGTAAACAGATACAAAAACAACAACAACAACAACAACAACAAAAAGGTGGGGAAATATTTTGAGTCTGGAAGCTTTGACACTACTGTTTTTGTTGTGGGGGAAGAAATTTTTCTTTCTAAATGCCCAAATCCATGTTGTAAAATTGAATGTGAGACCTGTTAAGTAACATGGTTATATATGTGAAGACCCTTGGGCTCTCTCCTCTGCGGTGCTGGCTGGCTGTGGGAGCCGTCCCCCTGGTGGGTGACGGGACCTTGGCTTCCCAGAGAAGTTATGGCAGCCCCCTCCCTGGAAGTGTTCAAGACCAGGTTGTACAGGGCTTTGAGCAACCTGATCTGATGGGAGGTATCTCTACCCATGGCGGTGAGGCTGGACTAAATGATTTTTCAGGTCCACTCCAACCCAAACCATTCTATGATTCCATGATTCCCACTGCAGACCTTCTTTTCTCCCAGTTTTCTTCTCTGATTTAGCACCAGGCGGTGGAAGAGAGATGCTGGAGACACTAATTTCAGCATTTCTAGTAACAGAATTACTGCTGCAAACGTGGCTGAATGACAGCATCACCGTTCATCTCCCTTTGATTTATTTAGCACAAGCATTTGTCTGTTCCGTTTCTGTTTGCAGGCTTTCTGGTGAGAAATGGGAGTCTCACAAGCTTCCCTATACAGAGGCAAGTCCACACCAAATATATTTACCTGGTCATCTCAGAACTACCCAAATCACCTCAAATCCTCTGCAGGGCAGAGGAGTGTTGAACCTGTCCCACTGAGCACCCAAGGAGTTCATCATTTGAGCATCCTGAAGCTGCCTCCGAGTGACTCCCATGACTCAAGCAGGTCACTTCAACACCTCGTGTTTTCCCATTGAAGTGAGGTCGGTAAGTAAATATTACATTTACCTCTCTGTCTTGGTTATTTGGGAGGCTGCTTGGCTGCTGCTGTGCCAACACCGGGGAGAGCTGGGAAGGGCCAGCGGTGGGGAAGCACCCCGGGAATTGAAGCACAGGGGGAGCCAAGTGACATGACCGGGGGCACCCGAGAAATTTGTGGTAGGATATGGGGCGAACCCCAGTTTCCCGATTCCTTGTCGAGAACAGTGAGATGGTTTCTGTGCTAACCTGCTGTGTGGGGCTGTGCCCATCTGCCATCAGGAAAAAGAAATCTTTAATTTGAAGTCACTCTGCAGACAAATATAGTTATGGGTAGCACTGTACAAAAAAAGCAATTTAACATAGTGTTAAAGAAAATAGAAGTGACAAATCTCTGTCTTGAGATCACGGCCTTAACATGTTCACCAGGGCCGATTGTAAGTTTTTCTTTTCTTTTTTCTCTTTCCTTTTGGTGGAGAAGTTTTCTAAGGTATTTTTCAAACTTTCCAGTTTAGCAATGTGCTGGCTCAAATTGAAAAGAGAACTAGGCACTGGGTCACAGGCAGAATTAGGTTTGCGCTAGTGGTGGGGGCAGGTTGCTGACACAGCTACAATCAGACAAAACATTTAAAACTTCTGGCTTTGTACTTCTCAAATGCCTCTTTTAGAAAATCGCTTAAGTTGTTATTAACATCCACCACCCACCTTCCCTTTCTGGTCCTGACATTGTGTAATAATAGATAATGTTGACATATGTTCCCTGCTGGTCAGAAATACTATACTTCTGTGAAAGGTAACATTTTCGAGCAATGACAAAATGTATTTTACTTGGACAGAGCGTTAGTTATTGGCCTAATCTCACAATGTGGGATATGGGGTAAAAGTTTTAACATTTTAGTTGTGGGAGAAAGTTTGTTGGGACAGTAAAAGCATCAGTATGGGGTGTGTTTAGTTTTCTTCGTTTCTAGAGGTACTGGCTTGGTATCAAACTCGTGCGTCCGTAGGAATTTAAAAGAAACATTTGCAGTATGTATGAGGAACAGCTGTCTGTGTACTCCGAGCAACTTTTCAAAATGACTATTTGGACTTTTTTTTTCTAGGAAGGATTAGAGAACTGAAGGAGTATGCGTGTGTGTGTGTGTCCCACAAGCTCTGAATAATTTTTTGTTTTAGCAGATCGATTTTTAAATGCTGAGTAACCGTAAAAAGACCTGCATTTATTTATCTGTTTCCCACTAAGCGAAGCTATCTGAAAATAGAAAAAGAGGAAGAGACAGTAAAATCTTCCAAACAAATATGTTGTGAAAAAACTGCTTTTGAAAGTAATCTAGGGTGAGATTCTGTAAAAACTTGTCTGCTTCGCACGCCACCAAACTCAGCACAAGACTACACAAGCCTGGAGAAATCAGATTTTATTTTAAGTCTTGCGTGGATCCCTGGGCTGGGAAAACTCGAAATAATTTTTGTGTTTAATCTGGTTTTTTTACATGCTACAACAGGATCCAGAAATAATCATGGGGGTCCTGCCATTTGGCAGATAACCTCTTCCTCTTGCAGTGGGCTCCCTAAAATTTTTTTTCTTTTCTTTTTTTTTTTTTTTTCTCTTTTTCTCCCCTGAACGAAGCAGTGCACTGATCATCCCGTTAAAAATTTACCTTTTCCTGCAAAATCAGTGAAGCTTTAGGGAACAAGCCCTCTGGCCAGCATCTGCATGCTGCCTCCTGGGCTCTGACACACTGCTCTGTGAGGACCAGGAGCTTTAACCTGCGCAGCCCTTGCCCCGAGCCGTGATTCCGGGGCCTCCTGAGCTAAACCCTTCAGCACACAAGCCGTTGTCGTGTGGGTCTGGGATGGGATCTCCCATGGAGCAGGGCAGCCAGGAGCTCCCCCGTGAGCTCCCCATCCATCTTCTTTCACCCATCAGGAGCGTCCTGTTTGTTTTCAAACTCTCCCTGCGTGTCTGTCGGGCTGCTTTGCCTTGGCTCTGTTCTCAGTTACACCCATTGATGTCAGTGGGGTTGCGTTGGTGGAATCAGGAGAAAAATTTGGCTCCTCATCTTTTTATTCCCCACCTCTACTCTTTTTTTTTTGTCCCCTTTTTTCTATTTTTTTTTTTGGCATTGCTCAGCTTCAGCCTAGCTCGCTGCCTGACTTGTCCCGGGCTCCTGCTGCTGCTGGGGCGAGAGCTTCTTCTCTGCAGCTCCTGCTGCTTGGCACAGCTTCGCTGCTTCAGATCCAATCTCGGCTCAAAACATATCTGTTCTGCTTTCTGCTTCCTCCCTCCCTCTTTGCTTGCTGTAAAGCATTTTATTATTCAGACTTTATGGAAGGCTCTGTACAAAATGAAGTTGTGAGGTTATTTGTTTTGGTGCGGCCAATCCAATAGTGTAAGCTACTTCCCTCCTTTAATCTTCTCCTCTTTAGATAATACATAGGCTTTTATGTCCATTAATTGTCAGAAATAAATGCTTCTTTAGCTATTACTTCCTGAAACAGAGCAGTGATCTCCCTTACATACAGCTGTTTATATTATGCATAGCACAGCCCTGTCACAAGAATACAAGTTTTCATAAGACCTTGCACTCGCGTTTAGCATAATTTCCAGTTTAACTTGACTTTTGCCAAAAAGGAAAGCATCCAGTGGGCTACTGAACTGCCCCTTGGTCAACATGGCTTGGGAGTAATCCCTGCAGGCATGAGAAGAAGTAGAAGAGTGATAGGAGCAGTGGGTGAGGTTAGTGGAGTTCCATGTTGCTGCTTTCGGACCTAATCATTATTAATTATTTGCTTAATAGTAGAGACTTCATGTCCCATCTGAGATTAAGACTAAATGGTGCCAGATGTAGTGCAAACACCTATTAAGTCATGGTCCCTTTATCAAACAACTTACAGTCTAAATAGACAAGACAGAGAAAAGATGGGAGATGAACAAAGAGGTGTCAGCACACGAGACAGTAAATTGAAGGAATTGAGGATAGTGAGAGAAATGAAGGCCACAATGTGATTTCTGGAGATAATTAAGAGAAGACCCACAACTAGGGTAAAAGCATTTTCAAAGCTCTTTTGGAAACCCAGTGTACCAGCTGAGAATAGTCCTGCCTGTCAGTGCTGCCCACAGGGCTCAGGTTGGGGAAGAGGTGGTGTAGAAGCTTGGTATCCACTTCCACCAAAGCAACCTGAGCCCCCTTTGCAGTCCCGAGAGCATTTCAGCTAACCCAACTGGGTATTTCTGAGTTGGGCGAGTGGATGTTCATGTGCATCCTCTTCTGATGGCCTTGCAGGATGCTGAGTAAGGGGTGCAGAGGATGGGTGTTACCATTTCAGCTAGCACAGTTAGATCTAGAAGAGGACATGTCCATAGCCCTACAGGCTACTCCTCTCCCTCCTGGCTTGGTTGGTACCTTTCTCAGACCCTTTGACAGGCAAGAACCACCAGCCCAGGCTCTTGCACTCACTCATGTCTACCTACACAATTTAATTTGCACCACCTTACAAATCACCTCTGGATTTGGCCCCCGGTTCAGCTCACCACTGAAATAAACCGGCTACAAATGGTCTGATCATTTAGCTTTGTCACATGGAGTAGGTTGCTTTAATTCACATCCCTTTTTAAGTTTAAGCTCTGTGCAGCAAAAACGAGCTGACAACTTTCCAAAGTTCCTTAAATGTTCAAAATGCTATACAAATGTTAGCTACCTCCCAACAAAATATTTACGATGCTTTGCTTATGTCTTCATGAATAACTTTCTGAGAGGGTTGTGACATAGTTGTACCATTATTTTGTATGGCAAATGAAGAAAAAAAAATATCTTGGAAGGATGTTTGTTTTTATTTTTCATCTTCTGACCACTCTGTTTGGAAGAACTGCCAAGTTTAACTCTAAACTTGGGAGTACAGTAACTTTTTTTCTTTGAAACTCGGGTCTATAATGTCTGGAGCTGCTTTTGGTTGAAAGCAATTGTTACGTTCCTGACTCTTGTGATCAATCGAAATCAATTTCATACAGAAGGTTAACAGAGAAGGTCCAAACAAATGAATCCATGTGCATTTATCTGACAGCATTTCATATACAAATAACGAAAGCAGTACATTATCAATTCTCCGTAGTAAGAAGTATTCTTCATGTTTTTATAAAAAGTACTTAAGAGCTGACTTTGAAGAAAGACTTTGAAAACTTGCCAAACCTTCTTTGTATTTTGAAAGTCCACATCAAGAAAGTAGTAAATAGTCATTGAGCGTAGGAAAAAGGAAACTATTAGCATTGTTTTCTTTGAAAGATAAAAAGAAAAATGCAGTGCAAAACTTCATAATCTCTGAAATGTGTATTTGTTATTTGAATCAATTTAAAACAATTGTCACTATTAAGTTCATGTTAGCCTGCCTACTGAACTGTGTAAAACGTTCTATATCTGCTGGTTTCATATACACTGGTTCCCATTTTTCCTCATCTCCTTCTAGTTTTACAGGCTTAAGCATTTCCATTTAACTGCAGAATTAGAATTTATATGAAGGCTGTGCTTAAAAAACCTTACTTCGGCTCCCCAACCCTCTTCAGGATATTTTAACTCACATTCGTTCCTCTAATGCAAGGATGTGTTCCTTGACTTCTGGAAAGAAATAGTTTCTCAGATTTGCCTTTCTGGGCCCCCACTGCCATTGTACAGCAGTTCTCTGCGGTGTGTTCTGATGAGATATCCTCTTTTTTTAAAAAAAAGAAATCAAAAAATGTTGTTTTTATTTACAGACAGCTTCTTGAGCCAGGCTTTCCGTTGCTGTTAGTGTGGTTTTGGTGCAGCACACTTTTAAAATTGCTGCTCATCGCCAGGAGAGATGAGACCAGGTGCTTTTTTATAGGTTGGAAAAAAAAAAAAAGAATCATATCAGAGCAAATTTGGCAATGTATTTGGATGAAACTATGTGCAAGTTCATACCACACACAACCTTCAAATAGGTATATTGCATGCTTGCACTGAACACAAGAGCCCTGTTTAATTATGTGTAATCAAGGAGCCAACTCGCCTTTTACCATCACTAATGCAGGTTGTACTTATGCATATATTAATTTCAAAGCCATTAAGCTGTCCTGTGTGTGAGGTAGGACTATGAGGAAATGCCTGTTCACTTCATCTTTAATAAGTGCAGTATACATTCAGCTAAAAGAGGATCTATGCTGCATGTAACCTGTGAGAAACAGAAGTGGAAGTTGGTACATGAAGAAACATATGTCTGCTGGGTAGAAATGGGATATTTTCCCCTGTTTGCCATGAAAGCGCCTGTAGGTTATAAAATAAACATGGTGAAGGGCTCGAATGCTTATGTAGGCATACTGGTGTGTTTGGTAGCCAACTAGAAGTGCTGACCTTTTAAGAGGGATAGTGTCTTTACATAGAAAATGTGTATTTGTGGAGGAGATAAAGGTAGGATTACAGTAAGGATTTTTTTGGCAGGAGTTTCCGTGATTGTATTTCTTAAGAAGATAGTTGATGGATTAAATGATCATCTGAGATTTTCAGAGTTTGTAAAGACTTTCAGATTTACCAATTCATCATCTCTTGTCTCCATCTAATTATTACAAATCTGTTGCCTCTAAATATTTGTTGCTGATGGATACTGACTCATCTCCTGCCCTAGCTTTGTTCAAAGTATCTATCCCATTTTACAATAAACAATCAAGAAAACATAAAATAGATTAGATTGTGATAAATGCCAAATGCGTGAAAATATCCTCCTGAAAAGTGTGAACGTTTTTCCTGCTTCTGTGTCTCCATTTTTTCACTGATAAAATGGGTCTAATCACAACCACATCTCTTAGGTCTTTTTTGTTTTGGTTTTTTTTTTTTCAATAAGCAGGCCAAACCTGGACCTGCTGATGGCCTGTTCAGGACCTTCTTCTTGTAGGTAGATGATGACTGAAATTTGGTGGGGTGAGACTTTGTTGAGCCAGCTTTTTCATGGGTACAGTTTGTTCCCTGAGGATGGGACAGGGCTAAGGGTTTGCCCTTAAAGCTTTGACTCTGGTAAAATGATTTTGGGGAGGGCAGAAGTGACACAACAAATACAGGAGGGAACAAGCTTCCAGGGGAAGACGCTTTTTTCCCATCTCCACCCTTGCCAACTTCAACCTCCACATCCTCTAACATAGCTCTTCGTGGGTCTCTGAGATGCAGCTTTCAGGGCAGCACAGAGATTTGGGCTGACAGCACTCTCCATATGCTGAGACCCCCGAAATACAAACTCTAACTAGCGTTCTCTCTGTTTGCAGAGGGGACATTCAGGTCAGGTTTATTTGTTCACTGTGGCACAGTGTCCCCACATGCAAACTGGTGACTTTGCAGCTCGACTAGTTTGCTAACTAAGATATCCTGTTAATATTAACCTTACAGTGAAAGCACACTTCCCCCCTAGAATTCTCTTCTCAGTTTGTTTTCAAATCTTACTTGAAGGCAGGAGTGTAATCTTAGAAGAGCTTTTTTTCTAATAGCCAGCATCAAACAGACAACCTCACAAGAGGTGAAGGGGAATGCTACATTTGCCCACATCTCTAGGCCAGTGACGCAAATGACTATTAAGCATTTCAGTTATACTTTTTATTTGGTGTAAAGATGCTCAAAGGGGCCGTTTCAAGAGTCTTTCCAATGCAATTTTTCCACAATTTTGATTGTGACATTAGGATCTACCTGACAGCCAAGTGAATGGTTTATTTTATCGTGGGTGTGGACTCTGGAATGTTTAGCAAGGAGAACATACCTTGAAAGACACAAGTTTTGAAGTTGCTGGGAATTTGACTGTTTTCAATGAGGCCAGGTCTTTATCACAAGTCTGTTATCATTGCCACAGCTTCATGGAGCTAGACAGGAACAGTTAGGATGTTCGTATAAAACAAGGACTACTAAAACAATTTTTATTTTTTTTTTAGCAATGTCACTTGTCCATTTTTGCATTCCTGGTAAAGATTATCTACATGTAGTTCTTTTAAGGATGACTTTTGATCTAGTTGCCTATTTAGTCATAATGTCAAATACTCCTTATTCTTCTAAAATGCAAAATTAATACTGCATTATTCTAGCCAGTATTATTCCTGCAATGAAGCAGAGTTTCATTGAGTTAAACTTTTCTGTTAGAGAGATTAAAGGAGAAGGCAAAGGGCCAAACTCTCTTCTGTTCTGTGAGTGTTGAGCTAGACAATCCATTGACTTCAAAGAAATTGAGATTTACACTAGTGTAATCAAAACCAGAATTTCTCACGCAGATTTTCTACATATTTTTGTTAACTCCACAAAATACAGGACTGTAATAATCTTCCTGTTCCTGAAGATGCACAAATGACGATCCCAGTGGCAGTCATACTACTGAGGAGGTGGGGTTTGCACCCCCTGTGTGAAAGCCTCCAGATAACTGCAGGCTGAATGACTTACAGGGCACAGACGTGCTCGTTAATACAGAAACTACTGCAACTACACCGGGTGCTTCCTGGAAGCTTACTGCCTGTCTTTTTAAGGAGAAACCCAAGTTATTCAGCAAAGACAGACTTGGCGGTGTTTTGCTTTGCCATGGCAAAAACGCACTTATTCAAAATTCAGTATGTAAGTGCACAAGAAACAGGTTGGAGCTCCGTGACTTTGGGAAAGGGGGTTGTGTTGAAGCCCTTGGTGGGATGTCATGATGTGGTGCAGGCTTTCTTTGAATAGTGGGGTGAGAGCATCTCACTGCTGGTCCCCACCCCGCTCCACAGCCTCTGGGACGTTCCTCCAGCCACTTTCCAGCGAAATCCCACGCTGGTAGAGTGACTCACATCAGAAGACATTCCAGAAAGAAGAATAATTAGGCCGTTGCTGGAATTGATGTAATGGTGTTTTTCAGGATGCTTTAATAGCCATGAGTGATGTTTTGGCTGGCAAGCGAAATAACCCTAGATATCTGATTGCATTACTGACTGCTACCAAGGGCATCTCTGGGGAAAGGGACATTACTTAAGGTACTTCCTCCGTATTTTTAACTTGCTGGAGCTAACTTTCAGTGCAGCATAGAGTTCTTTTTCAGAAGACAGACATACTGGAGAGCTTAACCAAGACGTATAACAAACCAAACTCTAAACACATACAGATTCCAAGAGACAGGCCTGTGTAAACAACATCATAATTCCCTGGGTTATGTGCTGTTTAAAATAACATTCAGCTATGCATTCACCTCAGAAGATTGCCACTTAACAGCATTGTTTCTTTTTGTAATCTTTATTGTTTAGTTTTATTATGGCTCTCATTTCCCCCCCCCATTAGAAAACGTAAACAATTCCCTTCTTCACCCCGTGAGCGGGTTGCCCATGTCTTGATGACGCATCTTCCGCGCCATGTCCAGCCAGAAAGATAACGAGTGAGGACTGCACTGAGGCTCCTTTCACTCAGAAATAAGTTTTTTCTTCCTGTCCGTATGTGCTTCAACACCATACTCCTTAGCATGGTGTTTCTTGTTGTTAATGATTCTTACTGGCATTTAAACATGTCGGTTGGAATTGTGCTCTTGTTTAACACCCATGCGGTCCTGCCAAGGGCTCATTGCCTTCTTTTAGGCTATATATTAAAAAAAAGATAATAAAAAAATGCCCTGCACACTGAAGTCCTTGGGTTGTTTTGCAGAGCCTCATCATTTAGGCTGCTCTCCGCAGGTAAATCAATCTTTTTCTTGGTCTGGCATGCTGATAAGCCTTCACACTTGGCTGGGCTCGAGGTGGGTTTGTGCAAAGGCAGATTGTTTTAGTTAACATAATCAGTGAACTCACTGTTCTACCTGGATGTCTGGGAGAATTGCCAAGAGATTTCCCAACATTTCAATCAGAGGCAGGGGCTATAAAGCTGTCAGTTTTCTTGTAGGCCAATTTGCCTTTGCCATGATTCTAACATTGTGCTCATTTATAAAGAAATCAGCCCTGGTCTTTTGGGGTAATATTTTATGCTGCTTCCAATTTGAAGGAGAATGATTTCTTTTTCTTTCTTTCTCCTTTTTATTTATTTTATTTTGAGGATGCATTTTTGAAAAACATTCCCTGACACAGAATAATGCTCCACTTTAAGATTCTGATACAGAAGTAAATTATTTAAATAGAAAATTAATTAATATTCTGTTTTATTTTGCAGCAGTGGAGCTGAGCTCTTTCCACATACGCAGCCTCAAGTAAATCTGTTCTTAAATAAAGAAATGGAGCTACTTAGGTCAAATGTTCATGGTAATCTTGGTCTGTGCAGGAATTACAAACAGAGATATGTTAAACTATTTGAAAATAATTCACTTCCAGGGGCAAAAAGTATACCTACAAGTTTATGGTTTGCAGGTCATAGTCATCTATCCTGCTTCCACCTGCTGTAATAAATTCCAGTGAAATATCTACTACTGAGTACTGAACTTAAAGACTTTTTTTTTTTTCCCCCACAGGCCTTCAACACTTACTACCTTGTGCCAGATTACATCATGTAACCTTCAACAATGTTGTGACATTTTTTCATTTGATGCAGAGGAACAGGGCACCACATCCGCTTGAGTTTTCTTTAATGTTCCCCACAAGAAGTTTTTTAATATTTGGTCAGTTGAATGTTTTTCAAGTACTTCACCGTGGTCAGAACCCAGAAGAACTCTATTCTGTTTTTGCAAGCTGACAATGACAAAGGTGGACCCGTTCATTCTGCTCTGAAACACTTCCAGCTGTGGGGAGCAGTTGTGAGGATCAATGGCAGCAGGGATGATGCTGAGCACGTGGTCCTGTGTGAGTCTGCTGGACAGGTATGTGATCATCAAACATATTTCACCAGAGCACTCTTAGTTCATAGTTTTGAAGTTCTGGGTTGCTGAGAGTCAATGTCCCAAGAAGGTGTTGGTACAATGAAGGAGGCTGATGGTGACCCTAAGAGATAGGACAGACAGGTTGGGACAGCTGGAAGTAAAACCAGGTTGAGCATCACCTGTCATGGGACGATTTCACTCATAAGGAGTGAAGGCTTGATGAATTCAGAGGCTTCAGATCACTGAATTATTTGCCAGGACAGGTGAAGAGCTGCTTAGGCTTATCACTGAGAAAGCGGTGTGAGAAGAGGCACATTAAAGAAGTTCTGCCTCTGATTGCACCAACGAGAGCATGACTGTTACAGCGTTGCAAATTAGCAGACAGTTTTAAACCAGCTCCCAAGCACTGAAATTAAAAGCACTTAATACAGGAATCATATTCTCTAGCTAAGGCACAAGGGGACTCTGGTGAATTTACTTTATAGTGTTTCCGCATTGTAACAGAAATTTGTCTTTTTGAGGCAATCAGGGGAGCCGCATTACAGCAGGACTTGTAAAGATTCGTGTTTGTGTCTAGTGGCTGTGCGTTAACTCTTTCATGTGAATTTCTCCACGAGTGATTTCTTATTCTGAACTCAGTGGACCTCTGACAAATAACGTTCAATTTAAGGCAAGTAGAACATAGGTAACAAAATCTGCCTCACGCTCATTTCTTGAAGAGAAGAGAGGTTCTCATCATGGAATTAAATAAGTAAAGATATATTGGACCATTTCCTCCTGGGGTAATTTGTTGCGGCGTTAACAATTAAACAACAGTCAAACTCTGGTGTTGTGGCTCAGCAAACAACCGGACCCACAAATGTTTAAATCAAGAGTGCAATTTTTTGAAGGTTATTATTCTCTGGGAGAAATAAAATAATCTCATATTAATTATTTTTTTTCTACCCAAAATTACAGTGGGTAGACATGTCAGCCTTTTTTTCCCTTTCATACATTGGCAAACAGACCACAATAGCATGTATTGTAATGAGATAGCAGAGCAGACGACTGCCATGCTCATTACTGTTTCATTACTTGGTGATCGTGAGAGCTTTTTTCCATCAGTGCCTGATTTCTATATGATCAGGGAAAGGGCAAGGTCTTTGATGTTTTGTAACATTCTTCAGTGCTACTAGAAAACTACTTGTTTTCTTCCTTTTCAAGGATACGTCAGTGGCTTATAATTGATCTATAGCAGATCTTTCAGATTTAACCTTAGGTCATATATAAAATATTAACTATGGCCATTATAGGGACTATGTCTCTTTAGAAAACTGTATGGATGCTAGCCTTTATGTCCTAGACAAATTCCAATTTGGGTAATTAAATTTTGCCTGCATTCATTTTCCATACAATTTTAATTGGATATGATATTTTTCATGTCCAGTGCAAAGTAATAGTGCACTGTCCTGTGCTGTGAAAGAGTTAATATGGGCTGAGCTAGAGGTTGCTGCACTTCAGTAGTAAGTGAATCTGCTACGTACGTTTGAAGAAACCAGCATAGAAAATTGCCAAATCCTCTTGAAATAAGGTAAAAAATTTGTCAGATGTTTTGGCATGCTGTAAAAGTTTAAAATTACATTAGTGGCATCCAAGTTATCACATACATATCCAAAAAAGCAGATTTTCATAGTGTTCAAATATTCGGTATGCGGCTCATCAGATTGCATTAACCACCGCTATAAAAGGGAAGGGAATCAATACATATGTAAATGTGATGCTGGTTTAAAAAGCTATTCTTGCTTTTACTGTTACCATGCTAAAAGACATTGTAAACTGCAACAGACTCATCTCCTACGGGTTGGCTTTCCTCTGCCACCGGAACAAGTGGAGCACGCGTCTCGCCAGAAGATAAGTGCAATGAAATGAGGGCTGGTGTTAATCATTTGCGAAAGATCTCGTTTCACGTTAGGGAGGTGCCTAGAGATGAAACTCATTTGAGAGGTTTTCCTGGACTTTGGAAATCGCATAGATTGTTTAAACATTTATTATGGATTACATGTCACGGGTGAAACATACTTTGGTTTTTGGATTAGGCAATAAGAATTTTCATTAACACTAGGCTTTGTCTAATTTAAGAAATCTGAGCCAGCTCTCTGAGGCTGTGAGGTCCATTTTTCTCCATCTGCAGAAAATTTTACAGGTCGCCTAGCATTATGCCTTCTAGTTTTCTGGTCTTGAAGATAAAAAACAAATTGAGAGTGTTCACAAAGTCTGAAATCATATGTATAAAAAACAGCAGACAAATAACATTTTCACTAAGCAGTGGTCCTTGAAGTTGTTTACATTCATATATATCAATAAAATCAAAAGCCGGGTGTTCTTCTTCATTCTCTCCTTTGTACAATGTATTTGTTTCCTTTGAAAAGAGTTGGCGCTGGAGAGAATAATGATTGAAATCCCAAAGGTGACAGAATTTGACCCCGACAAGGGTTGAGAAGTTTGGCTGAGTGCAGCAAAGGAGTGAGACCCATGAAGTGCTTAGGGGACAACAGTCACCCCAAGGGTGAAGTGCAGAAGGGTGTTGGAAGGATGGGAGATGCTCTTGGGTAGCTTCAAATGACATTAATTGCTCCGAGATGATATCTCCTCCATTACATTCGCTCACCCTGACTTAGGGTATGGAAACCTGGCAAAGGCAAAGGACATGAGGAGGCATTTTGGATTGGTTTGCTATCGGATGCCCGAGGGGGATCAGGAGGACCATGTGGACAGACAGAAGGATTTAAACAGTTTAGGAGACAGACAAGCTGTAAGAAAAGGAAGAGATAAGAGAGAACGGAGATCTGTTCTGCCATCAGTGTAGGGAGCACAGGCTGCCCAGGTGAGGTAGCTGCGGTTAGGGAGAAACAGTCCTAAATCATGAAGGACCCTCTATGTCTGATGGAGAGTTTCACTCCCAGTCCTCCAAGAAAGCACTCTCTCATAGTGCAGTTTTAAACATGAATCCACTTTAAAATACCAAGTATTTTGTAAACGTAAATTCTCAATGAAAAAATTTTTGTGCATTAAACACAGACAGGTGATCAACAGGGAAAATTATTCATAAAAATATAACCAGAGAATATTCTGCCTTTTAAATCTGTTGTTAAATAGCCACAGCAGACTTGTGGGTTTTTTTTGTTGAGGATCCCAAGAGAGATCCTCCAGAATATTTGAGGAGAATCTGTGGGGGTTTTTGCTCCCATCTGTGGCTTTCCTCTTGAAATTTAGTTTTCATGCAGTAATCTGGGCATCACTTTAGGTCATTCAAAAACATTTGTTATCTTATTATATGGAGCTGCCTTCACTGCTTCTGCATCATTTTTTTATGGGAATAAGCCCACAAAGATGATGCTTCAAAGATGTTGATCAAAGATGATGAGGTATGCCGTACTTTTTAGGCTGAAGTAATGTGAATGCAACTTTTAAGCTTGTGTTTAAGAAAGTAACAAACATTCTGTTTTTATGGTTTTTTTATGATGCGCGTATTCAGTGGTGCTTTATGGCACGTGCCACCACACTGGTGAACTGCCACAGTGTGGCACGCACCACCCAGTTCCCCAAGAGCATTAATGAGATGGGTTGGCACAGAAAGTGGCTGTACAAAACTGTACATAGCTCATCCTTCAGGCTCAATCTTCTTATACTGAAATGAAGGAGGAGGTTTGCTGTCCTCTTCACAGTGCCCTTTCAGCCAGCCTTTCAGATGACGCTGGAAAGGCATCAGAAAATTGATCTTCATTTGTGTTGCCTCATGTGTTGCCTGATCTAGCTGAGAGGCATCCCTGACCATGACAGGGAGGTTGGATTAGATGATCTCTAAGGTCCCTTCCAGCCTAGGCCAGTCTAGGAATCTATGATTGTCTCCAGGTGAGCAGCAGTATGAAAAAAAGAGCTCAGTATACAGGAAAAAGAAAGAAAAACTCTATGTCCTTAGGTTAAATCCATCCTGAGCATGTTTAGATTTCCATCAAAGATCCCTGGTGCTGTAGTGAGGCACAGAATCATATAATGGTTTGGGTCAGAAGGATACAGGGATGACTGAGATATCTGCTGTTGGTAAAAGATGAGCACTCTAAACAACAGTTTCTCACTACCTTGTTCCTAGCCTCACAAGCCCAGTGACTTGCAAATTCAGAGATCTTTAATAAAATATCTTCAGAGGAACTGGAGGGAAAGAAAAATTATGCTGTAGACTCCCTAGTCCCATGCAGTGGCTGCTTAGTTGCTCAAATACTTAATGAGTTGGAGCCTGAATTCTATCATCAAGTGCACTCCCTTCCCCACAAAATTTGCAGATGGAGTAAGGGTACAGCAAGGAGAAGGTAGTGACTTCTCATCTGATTTGATGCTTTTACCTCTGAGATGTATTTCTTCTTCTTTCTCCTTCCCCTCCTTCTATCCTAAACACCTGAAAATGAGAATTATACTCTGAGTATCTTTTGATATGTTGGTGTTGGGTGTCTGGAAAACCAAGTTTTTTATTTGAAGTAAACGCTGCTGAGAATTCGTTGGATATAGCCTGCATTTTTCTTCCCAATCCTTTTTTTTCTGCATAACATCTCCACATTTGTAATTTTTCAGCTCTTATAATGACTCCATTATGACTCTTTCTAATGATTCAGGTGAGGTTAATAACTTCGTCCGGTGACTGTTGGGGTATAGCAGAGACGGCTGCTGATTGTGTCCCTATTAATAGTACATTTCGATTGGTTTGAAGAGCAAATTATTGTGTGCTTCACCTACTCAGAAACAGCTTTTCCATGAAAAGATAGAGTAAGACAATCTGTTTTCTATCTGTAATTAATATGTTCCGGATTGTTTGGCTACTTTGGTCGGTGTGTCACAAACTAGACTATTATGCTCAAAGCTACTTTTGGGACATGTAGTAATAACTCCTTTTGAAAGCATTAAGAGCAACCACTGTAAATCACTGTGGGTTTGAGTAACTATCTAGCTTTGCCTAAACCGTGCCAGGTTTCTGTAATAAGCTGATGAGCTATCACTGAGTAAAAAAAAAAATGTATCCTTCATTCACACCTCTCTGGTGTAAATCCTGTTCCAGTTTTAAAAGCACCTTGTTATAACAGTGTTGGACAGAGGAATTCTTGAGGCTAAGTGACATTTACAGCCTATGATACTAGTATATCTGCACTGTGTATCCATCAACATTTGGCATTTAAGAAAATCTGCTCATCCTCGCGTCGCCTGTTAAACACTCACTCTATTAGCAGAAAAAAAAATAAAAGAAAAAAAAAAGGAAAGACATTGTCTTTGCATTTGAGTTTTTAACGGGCAAAATAGGGGTCAGTTTGACTGCAACAACATGAAATCAGCCCCATATGACCTCAGGAAACTGTATACCTGGAAGCAAAAGGTGGGTTAAAGCAAGATTTTTCTGGTGTCTGTAAGTTAATGCTGGAATAACTCGCACTCTTTAGTGTGCGCAGCTGTATTGTCGCGGGGCAGTTTTTGGCTTGGTGTGAATTTACACATCTGTCAGATCGCTTGGAGATCCACAGGCAAAACGTAGCACTCGGGAACATCGGGAAACTCGGGAAACTTGGGTTTGGCATGCTTCCTGCAGGACCTGGGAAGCACAGAAGAAAGAAGGGCTCCTGCTGCAGCCAGAGCTCCTCGCTGCCCATCTCCCTCTGCCCTCCAAGGAACGGGACAAAAACACTTCTATCCACAGGTGATTTTAGGCTCCGCTTCAAAACTTTGTTCTTAAGTCAAAACAATGTGCTTTTTAGTTCAGGACAGTGTTCTTAATTTAAAACCATTTGTGCACTCCCTCTGGTTTAGTGCAAATAGCAGTGGGCCGCAAGGGGTGTTTGAATTTGCGTTAGGGACTACAGGTTTGTCTAATTTTGTGTTTTAGGAAATGTAAGCTGAGCATCAGACTATGATTACTGAAATCTAATATAAGACTTTGTGGACCGATCAGGTTCCTTTTTTCTTTTTGTCCTGTTTTTCTTCCTCTGTTGCTTCAGCCCTTTCTATGATGTATTTTCTTCCTGGGCTACCACGCTGTAGTTGTTCAGCTCTCTATTTTTCTTCAAAACCAAGAGCATTTTCCACGTCTTCTCAAGGTCCTTTGCTTTGCGCGTGATCTCCAGAGCTCTTCACACCCTCTTGATGCGTCACGTCCTGAGCTGAAGCCCTGAAACCACACGACTCCTTCACCTGCCTCTGCTGCCAGCTTCCGTAGTGGCCTTTGGAATATTTTCATTTATTTATTATATAGTGTTCATACACCACTCTGACTTCTAACTTGCATCTGAGATTGCTGCCATGTATTTTAATGCAGAATGCATTTTGGGATGAGCTTGGTTGTGTTGTTCATACGGCAAATCATTATTTAATTTGTAACCCTGGAACAAGTGAAACAAACACGATTTTTCTTTACTTTTTTTGTAGAGCAAGAGTGAACAAAGCAAAGCAGAAAAGGTTTTTCTCTCCGGTGGAGCCACGTTGCAGCACTCAGAGCCGTGTTTTACGTGTTGGTGGAGCGAAATGTAAGACAGCCGAGCTCGCTTCGGTTGGTTTTGAGGGAGGTTGCGTGGTGCCGTAGCTCACGGTGGAGCTGGCACAGCTTCCAGGCCTGGGGTTAAGTTGCTCAGTTTGGTTCAATTGGTAATTAATAAAAACAATGGCCAATTTGACTTTATACCATGTGTCTGTCTGTGTGGAACCTGGCACATGCAAATCCTCTTTCTAGTGAGCAAGATGGTCAGTGCATTTTTTGACATGCACATTATTCTGTAAACTTGGAAGAGTGTGAAGTTTCAGTGAAGGCGAAGAAGCCTCCTGGCCCCTGACATAGATTTAAAACGGTAATTAAATGCAATTTTCAAGATATTTCTTAGGCGCTGATGTAGCCTCACCTCCTACAGCTTCCAGATATTTAGGAGGCAGGTCCATCAGATTTTCAGGGCAGCACCTCAGCAGTTGAGTTGTCTCGTAAACCCAGAAGGGGCCACCGACATTTTGGTGCAAAACTTCTTCCCCCCCCTCCTGCTGTTACCCCTCCAAAAAGGAACATCTGCTCCTTAGCATGCTGCTCATTTCCGTGGCAGGACTCCAGTTGCTCTTCCAACGCAGAGCTCGGCAATAGTAGCGCTGGTGTCTGAGCTCTGGAACAAACCAAGGGGTTTGCGTGTGCTTTTGTGTGCCATGAGTTATTTCTACTGTGTGCTTATTTATAATAATGGGCATTCATTATGATGAGAGAGCCTTTTTGCCCAGGAATCATCACAGTACACGCTGTAAATGCATCGTGACAATAGTTTGTGTTTGTAGATTATGGACTCATAATACGTATTTATTTGTGTGCATAAAACTGCAATACCAAATGCATAGTGAAAAAAAAAAAACAACACAACCAACAACCACGCCACTTCAGAAATTGCATGAACAGTAGTTCTATTTAAAATATCATATCTTGGCCAATTTTGTTATGTCCAAATATCCTAGTCACATTGTAGACTAACAGCCTGCCAAATTTCACTTAAAAGCACAGCCAATTTTTAAGTTACAGAAGCACAAAGAGCAGTGGAATGTTCTTTTTTAGGACTCCTCTAACTTAAACAAAAATTATAAGGTTTTTATTGTTTTGCTTAAATCCAAGGGAAAAAATATTTGCTGCAACTCAGCCTGGATCATGCTGCAAAATTCAGCATTTGGCTGTCTACACAACTGGAGTACACTGCTTAAAACAAGTTCATTTGATCACTAGAGGTTCAAAGCCCATGTAAAAGTGTATCTAGTAGTAAATATGAGTCAGCTGCAGGAATTTTTATTAATGGGATCTAGTTTTATTTTTTAATTATTTGTTCCCACCCTCCCTCGAAGCTGAGCAGGTCTCCCACTGGGCTATTAGCTGGAGGTATTTTCCCCACTGGCTGCTGTTCTGAATTGGGATCTTTACAGATGTTTTATCTTGCACTTTCCAGATTGTAACAGGATATGCTGTCTCACTCACAGTGCAATAAAGCAAAAGTTTAAAATAATCTAAAGTCAAAATTACTGACTGATTTTTGCGCTATCAGTGGTGGTCAGGAATGACTATTAACATAAAGGAAAGAAAATAATATTCGAATTGTGGACGTAACCCCAAATATTTGCTTGAAAGTATTTTTATATTTTTATATTTTAACTAAAGTTTTGTTGTCGAGAAAAAAAAAGAAAAAAAGGATCCCCTTTTAAGATTTCTCATCTACATACTTAAAATCATTTTTCACTGGCATCAAAGGAACAAATGCAGGGATTCATTAGAATAACTACAGAAAAAAAAAGAGAAAAATCAAAATCAAGCCAGTGCGTTAAAAATCTCCATTTTAGCTCCGCATAGTGCCTGCCGTGCGGGGGGGAAACAGTTAATTAGGACAGCAAAAGACAGCACTGAGAAAATGTGCTGCTTGACAAAGGTGGCAGAACTCACCAAAGAGTCACGTTGAACGAGTAAGTTACGACCATCCCTGTGAGACAGCTTAAAAAACAATTAAAAAATAATAATAAAAATCAAAATAAATATATATAAAAGACCCATAACGTTCTCCCATGGCTCGGTTAGAATGTGGAGAAAGGTTAGGGTTGGGGAAAGGGTATTTGCGCGGCGGGTTGGCTTTTCGCTCGCCCCATTCCACGCCGCCTCCAACCTCGAGCGCGGCCGCCTGCTCTTTATTCCCAACGAAGCTTTTTTAACCCGCGTGGCCAATCGGGACGGCAGCGCCTGCCCAGGACCCCGCTCCGTGCTGAGCTCCAAATGTGATTCCAGCCCTGACTGAGCGGGGAGGGGAGGGGGAGGGG
>NW_009728619.1:63621-90813 GCF_000703405.1 Apaloderma vittatum
GGGGGAGGATTATAGGAAACAGATGACTTACGCTTCTAATTTGTGGCCTTAAATTGCAAACAGAATTTCAGGAGTCGAGTGGAGTAATAAATGGCAATAGAGAAAGCCACACACAGCCAAATCAGTATGTGGTGGTTGTAGGTTAAACTAAATAGGAAGAGACAGGTTATGATGGTTTAGTGTATTACAGAGAAGAAAGTCTTAAATTACTAGTGCTGAGAGGTATTGCACCATGGCAGACAGTATTGCATTGTGTAGTCTACGCATATCACAAGCAGAACAATAAAAAAGGAGGTTTAGCATAAAACCTGTTGCTGGACAACTCTTTTTTTTTCCTTTTTTTTTTCTTCCCCCCCCCCCATTAGAAATGGAAGCTGTGTTTTATGTTTGTTTTGACCTTAACTATATGCTTGCCCCTTAACATCTGTTTTCTGCTGTTGCAGTTTTTCACACCAAATTAACTGTCAGGGCTTCAGATAAAATAAGTTAAAAATACTTCCAAATTATTTTTTGTTGACTTTCAGGACTAGGAGAGTGTCCTGTTACTCTTCCTGTCCTGGACTGCAGCGCTTATCTCTCACAGGCATAAAATATATGTTGTTAAATATTTTCAAACTATTAAAAATTAGAATGGCAGATTTAAAACTTCCCCCCATCCCTCCTTTTTTTTTTTCCCCTGGCTTATGGCAGGGCTGCCCGCCCCCCCTTCTTAGGGCAGCTCTGCCAGCCACTGCTTTTTTGTGTCATGGCATCAGAGTACATTTTAGAGGAGGTTTTTGCGCTTTCACGCTGGATCTGCTGACTTCTTTTGTTATCATTTGTAGCTTCTGGTTCTGAAAAGCTTCGGCGTGTTTATTTAACGATGATTTGTATCAAAAGCTTGCTCCACGGTGTTAATTGGTGCATGCTCCTTGTAAGCCTTAAATTATAAAGATATATTCTCAGAACCCAGAGCGGTTGCAGATCTTATATGCTGACAACTAACGCGGGATTTGCTGTTTTTTTCTTCATCTCAGTACAAGAAGGAAGATGAGGAATACACTTAAAGGTCTGGAGGAATAGCTGGTGCCACAAAGGCATATGTCAATTGTTAGTATTCCTTTAAGCCTCTTAATTTGAAGATGTATTTAAAAAAAAAAAATGAAAGGAGTCTTTTCTTTAACAATATGTGATCTCTGGAGTCTCTGGAAGCCGTTAGAAAAACATTCCCCTTACACACCAAGTAACGCGCCGGTATTATCCTGCCACCCAGATAATGCTGCCCTAAAATGACAACTGGCCAGACCTCCAAATAGCATTATCCCAAAGATTTAAAACAAGGGAGGAAAAATAAACCGTTGGCTCCCCGGTACTTTGCATTGCTGTGTCGTACAGGGCATTAATCTGTGCAACCTGTAGACTCCATCCTGGTGATTTCCCTGTCAGAGGAATCCTTTACTCTTTCTGGGCATCATCGCGGGGTCCAATGTCTACATTTCATTCCGGGCGGTGGAGCCTGCCTTTATTTGAATGAACATAACTGTTATTATTGCAAAATGATTATTGTTTTAAGCGGGTCTTTTGATTATCATTGAAAATGACTGGCTAAATACATTTTGATTAATCACTTGCAAAAATTTTGCTTGTTAGAGCTGTTTTATATTCTCTGTTGCTGTGTTCTCACTGTAGGTTATAGCCATTTCTTCATAGCTGAAGATTTTTTCCCTTTAAGTCACCTGGTGAGAAAGGAAAACAAATCTTAGTTGAAAGCTTTTGTCTGCAAGACAGAGTCCTCTTTTCATCCCTATGTCCTTTAAAAAAATGCTCAATTATTGTCTGTGCCATAGAGGAAAGAATGGGGCCTACATAGGACCTGAACCTTTTCAGACAGGAGATGGCTTTTGTTTTTGCACCCCATCAACACCGCTCACCTAATTAAATCTGATATCTCTGGCTGAAGCAAAATGATTTGTTAATAGTTCTTTGGGAATTTCCTTAATGAGTTTAGATGTCTTTTGTACGGTACATGTGGGGGTATTTTGCAAATGGAGCTGAAAAAGAAAAAAAAAAAGAAGAGGGGAAAAAAAAATTGGGGCAAAGAGAGAGGAGAAAGAGCACCGAAGCAAGGAGCAAGGTGTGGGCTGCCGGCGGGGCCTGGTGGGCTGCAGCCAGTCATTAGCTGAAGACACAAGGCAGAGATGCTCGGGAAGAGCCCTCCCCATCCCACACAGCCGGGGACATCTGTCAGGGACTCAGATATTACACCTTGATCAGGCCGAGCCAGTGACACCATTTTCTTTAACAAACACCAGCAGCTTTTCTTTCTCCTTTATTTTAACATTTCTCAGGGGTTGGATTCCCTTTCTTCTCCTGCTCTGCTGAGAGTAAAAGGAGCTTGTTAACTTGCTTAGATATTTTGACTGCTGATGCACTTTGGCCACTTGCCTGTGGTAACAGTGTCAAAGCATTACTTGGGATAATTGCTATATTTGCAGTCTGAAGAGTGCTCTGACTTAGTGTTCAAGCTGCTGAATAAAAAAGAAATTGTCATTTTGGAAGAAATCTGTGAATTACCCTCCCCGTTAAAAAAGCGCACAATTTTCAAAATGCCTTTCCCCCTTGTGTTCAAGCATAATGTTATGCAGATAATTAACATTTTAATAAATCGCTTAACATATGAGATAGCAGCTTAAAAGGCTTTGGTTTCGGTAGGGTTTTGTTTTGTTTTTATTTTTAGCTTTAGGGATTAACCACTATGGGGCTCTATTTCTTCATTCTGTGCATACCCAAAAGTACCCACCGGTCCATAAAAACACGGTGTGCTTTTGGCTTGGGGCTTTCCAAGGATGCAGCATCAAGCCCGTAGATTTCACCAAATTTACTAGTCTTCCTAGTTTCACACTTTGAACTAGTACTGTAAAACATCAGTGTTTGTGTAATTACGAACTAACTGGGATATTAAAAATATTAGTTACATTGTCAGTTGTGTCTCAAGTCATACTGCATATGGATAGCCTGTGACAATTTTTTGATAGCCCTTCATTTAGTCAAGATGTGAATAATTTATATATGCCCTCATGACATCCATTTTCTGAATGGGAATTAAGACTACAATAGAATTTAATTGTATGAGTACGCTATAAGAAATGGCATCTTTAAACTATATTTGCTATGCGTTGCTCTTTTCCAATGCATTTCTGCACGCCATTTGTTGTGCAAACTTTTTCTTTGAAAGATTAGGGCTCATACCGTAAGCAAGCTTTGGTCTAGGAAAAAGTCAAAATTTCTTGAAAATTCACCAAATGCCCTCAAGTTTCCTCTGATCCACCTTTAGCAGAGGCAGCAAGATCATGTCTGGTAGCAGCAAAGGGGTTGAAGTCCAAGGACTGTGGTCCATACCGTCAGGTCGAGGTCGCCATCAGCCTTGGAAGAGATGCTCCAAGCAAATGTTGCTTCTTGTGATCCCCCTTTTTTTTATTTTTCAAGTTTGCGCAAAAGCTCCAAAATACAAAACAAACAAAAAGAAAAGATACTTTCTGAGAGTCCATATTGTGTTTCAAATCCCAGTCTTCCTGGTTCACAAAATTGCACTGGATATACTCTATCATAGCTCCTAGACTGTGTAGAGTAGCCTAAGTCTGCCTGGAAAACCACCTTTTAATATGATCTAGGGGGCATCCAGTGGGGGAAATTGGATAATGAAAGGCTTGAATGAACCTTTCCAAAGCTCATTCTCAACCCCAAATGAATCAGCCTTGCAATTTCCAGCATCAGGAGCCCTGCTGCTCCTCCTCCCTTACCTGCGTTAGGGTTCAATCCTGTCACATCTGGCTTCTGTCATTTTACGGCACTGATAAACAGCTACTCATTCAATCAAAATTACCTAAGTTGAAAGCTAAGACAGTGCTTGGCCGCAGGAAACACTAGGAAGCACCTAGTAAAATTACTCATCCTGTGTTTTTTCTGTTGCTCGTAGGCTTCAATGCTTGCCCGCTCTAATGCAAAGTGAAGCACACTTTGTTCTGCTGCCTCCAGATACCTTGTGGGGCTGCCTGATGCAAGCTGATGTGCCTTTCACCTGGCATTTGGGAGTATTTATTCAACATTGGCATGATTACTTCTCGAAGTTGGTGTTAGTTCTGAAAAATGCTGAGCTCTTAAAAAAACTCCAAAAGTGCTGATTGCTCTGTTGACGGACAAGGTGGCAAAGGGGAAAGGGGTCTGGCGTGTTGCAGGGTCTGGGCTGACATGACCCGAGGCTGTTGCTGAGGAAGCTTTAATACTCGTGACAAATCTATTGCAAACGAAATTGTTGGGGGAGGCAGATTTTACTCCAACTTATGTGGATTTAAATTTGCAGCCATTCCAGAGGCTTGATTTCTTATCCAAAATTTCAAAGGTGGGTCAGGTCGGAATTTGTCTGCCTGTGTTTTGGAGTACGTTCTGCTCAGGGAGGGAAACGCTGCCCATTTTAACTCTTCTTTTGTTTTTGTTCTTCCTTTATAGTTACCTTTATGGTTTTGGAAGAGCTTTCTTTTTCCAATTGTCTATCCTGCGCATTTTCAAACTACTTTGGAATTTTTTTTTGAAAAAAAAAGTAAATCAAAACAAAGCTCCTAAAACACAAATGAACACCCTCTCCCCCCCCCCAAAAAAAAAAAAAAAAAGTAAGTTAACTAGTATGAAAGAAAAGCTCCTTTCTGTTAGGGTAGAATCACTGGGGCTGGGATAAGCCCCTTGCAATATTATACATATCTGAAATATGAGAGCTATTGTTTTGAAGCTTTACTATGTTATTGTCCTGCTTGTCTGAGTAAGAAGCGTGTATCTCTGGTGGATGGAGGTTAGCTAAGTAAGTCATGCATAGATGGAATTTATTAAGTTTGCATGGTAGTGACAGCTGTGAGTGGGAACAGTAACTCTGAACGTGCCAAGGGCTGAGAAAGGGAAGGAATTTTCATATGTCTCTTAAAGGAAAACGGTGGGGTAATTGTGAAAGCTCTTCTAATTACTCCATCTCATTACCAAGGGGGAAAGTCACTGAAATGATTTTTAAAGTGCAATAGTCTGGCAGGGGGCTGTCTTTGGACAATCTCGCCAGGCAGATGAGGACAGAGAAGAGTCGGGTTCTGTTATGAACCACTGAAAATCAGACAATTTAATACAGATCCATTAAAATAGAGTTATAAATATACATCATTGCAGCGTAGCAACTGGTTAAGTTATCTGTTAGATTGGCTAAAAACATTTTTTAAATATAGAATTCGCCCCCAAATTGCTTCCTAACCATCTGATCTTTAGGAGCTTCTTGTGGAAACACAACGTTTCTTCTTCTCTTTTTTTTTTTTTTAATTTTAATTTTTTTTTACATTTCCTTTCTGCCTCCTGAGATGAGATTCACCTTCACTGCTGGATCATTAAAATGGCAGCTGTCACATAGAGGGAGACAAATTCCAGTTGCTGGGACTGATCCAATGATCCAATGCCATGGAGCCAGCAACGTGAGGCTCACCGGGACCATCAGCAGAAAGGTCAGCCTGGCTGTGACAGCCAAGGTTGGGCTCTCCAGGGTGCCAACCCAGACAGGGACAGAAGTAGAAACACAGGGAAAGGGATATAATTATTAATGGCTCATCTGATATTGAGCCACCTTGTCCTCCATGTTTATTGCCCTGGAGGTGTTGGGTCAGGCCAAGAAGCAGAACCCCTTTAGGGCATGGATGGTCCAACCCAAAAATAGAGAGAGGAGATGTCTCCTGCCTTCTAATGCTGCAGTGAGTGGTTATGGACCAGAATATACTAATATCCCTTTTTTTAATGTCCCTTTGAATCCCAAGACCCTCCTTTGGTAATTGTGGGGCTACCAGAAGGACAGGTGACCCCTTTACACTTCCTCTACTCCTGCCTTTTATGCCCTCCCTCCTTTTGCCCTAAACCCATCTTTGTAAGTTTTATGTCTCAAACATGCCCAGGGTGGGCCCTGTCAACATATTTTTATTTGGCATAGGTGTAACACTGATGGCAGAATAGAGTGTCTGCTCTGTTTTTGTTTAATAAGACTGCTTTTTCATTTGGTTTGATAGTATATATGTTTTTAAAATCGCCTCCACCCTCACAGCTCTCAGCACCATCCAGATTATTTTCAGTCAGATTAAAATTAATTCTTGTTTTGGAGAGCTCTTTAGGTGGCATTTTTAATTTTCACCTTTTCCAGTGCTTTTGTTGCAGCCTAAAAATGAGCTTGCAGTAGGTTAAATCCATGTTCTTAATGAAGCACTTCTTGCTCTCTGTTTTTTTGGTTGTGTTTTTTTTTTTGTTGTTGTTAGACCACATAGGATATGTTCTGTTGATGTGTGGGGACTTATGATTAGATGAGAATTTACCTCTGAGGAAGCTCAGATTATCACATATAAAGCATCAGAAATAGAAAAATGATGTGCACAACCATGAAAAAAAAACAATGGATCTTATCTTTAGTTTTTTTCCTAATCACCCTCCAGCATCACTACAGCAGTTAAGTTGCCTCAGGGCTCGCTAGGATTTATACTTTATTATAACATTGATAAGAGCAGATGAGTGAACAGTGAGCGGAGTGTTCGGTAAATATTAGTTTGAATTCACGGCAGAATTTTGATTCGACGTCTTTGTGATTCTCCTGTATTTACACAGTTCTCTGCAAAATTGCGCTGCATCAACTAGTTTGAGAAATTGTGTGTGTGTGTGTGTGTGTGCTTTTTCCCTAAGCGGATGCCTGAACTAACCCATGTAGATCAAACAGCTCTAGTTGTGGATGAAAAAACAACTTGAAGTTGATGTTCTGTCTGTCACAGGAATTACATATTTCCCTTAATAAGTTATGCAAATGGCAAATTTTGTGTTCGGCTTTTGTCATGTTGATTTGGAAGTTTGAACAAGTAATAGTTTGATGGTGAAATCAGTGAATAATTGGGAATAGTAAATCATTGCCTTTGTCATCTGTTGGTGAATCATTTGGATAAAACTGTTCCCTGTGAATTGTTTCCTTCTCTTATATTTTGACACTTGATGCCACATCATTAAGGGATTACCCTGAGGAGCTTTCCCTTGATTTGCAGGAAAGTAAAATCAACCCCCCAGTGGAAAGCCCAGCACTGAGTGGGAATACTAGTACTACCTTAATGTTACCTAACGGATGTCACCTCCATGAATTTATGAATCCCACTGCATCTAAATAATGGAGAAGATGTGATGCAATACCTTTTGCCCCTTGTTCTCCGTGGCTCACCAGTGCTGGAGTTTGTAAGTAGCTTCTCGTAATCCAAATTCATTATCTGACGGGAATTTTTAGTATTCTTTTTTGTTTCTAGGCATGGTAAAAATTAAGAAATCCAGGGTTAGACTCCTTGAAAAAAAGAAATAACACAAAAAGTCCAATCAAAGATTTAATTCTACATTACTTTTTTTTAAGCAACGAATGGAAACCCAATAGGGATAAATCCCCCTATGAAACACATAGCTACAGTAGGTTATAAAAATACTGAGTTACCTGTAATAAACCCATCAGTTTGTAGTGTCTGCTTGTTAGTAGGAAGGTAGAAGATCATACCAAGCCTGACGTATACCATGAGCCCGTGCTTGGACATGACTTGTGCTCAACCTGCCAGAACAGTCTCTGCTCCCCAGGGCCAAGTGGTGACACGTCTGGACCTCACATCTGCATACCAAAAAACCTCCATCACCTTCCTAAGAGCTCATTGTAAGATCAATACAATAAGTAAATAAATACACATAGGGAAAAAGAAAAAAAAAAAAAAGGCACTCAAAATCCCAGCTGACCAGATCTTGCTGGATAATTTAGACAAAAATGCTCATATTTTACCCATTTTAGCAGAGAGGAAGATTTTCTTCCAGGGTTTTCCAGACTAAGAAAGGCTGCTTGTGCTGTGAATGAAAGAAGGAAGAAGTAGAACTCCCCTGTTCATGTTTCTTTAAATTGAATCACTTATCCATGTTTTACCAGCCTTTATCAGAGTTTGTACACTTGCTCCAATTAAATTATTTTTTTCTTCAGGGAAGCTCACAAGTCACTTACATAAATTCTCGTAATTTCTGAGTAATGCAGCCCTGACAATCACTTAAGACAGTGTAGTTGATACCGCTGTCAGGGAAGACTCTTTTTTCAAATGAATGTTTTTATAGAATATCACTGTGACAGTTCGCTTAGATGGATGTCTTTAGCAGAATTTGATTAATGTAATGTAATAAAAGAGATGCACACTAAAGTGTCTGTACATGTCTTGTTAAGTATGTTTGATTCATTATATGTAGTTCTCCTCACTTCTTTTCTCTTTCCTCAGTTCATTTTTTATCGTTTCAATAATATATCTATAAATATGAAAAAGTTGGCACTTTCTTTGACATATATGACTATTAATTCATAACTCTAAAAAATTGTATCTTTCAACTTGTCACTTTAAAGCTTGTACAGTTTATTACAGTAAGTAACCTGTGTTGGAAATTAGATTTTGAACTTCAGCAAGGAGATAAATAAGCTTGTGGACATAGAAGTTATGGAGAGGATACCTAGATATAGTGCTAGAATAAAATTGCATGAAAAGATCACTTACTTGAAAATGATAATTTCAGAGCTCCCTCAGGATCACATTAAGATTTTGTACTGGAAATGGGCTTTGGTTTGAATTCCAATAACTTTAATTCCTAGGAATGGCATTATTTCAGTTAATCCTTTTCCTTGGGTAGGTGTACTTGTCTTATTCTGTAGGCCAATATTATAGATCAGCAGCATGCCATTACACTAAACATAAGAAATTTACTTTAGAAAGACTCCTGAAAATTCATCTAGGCCAAATTTTACCTTTCCTTTTACAGTATCAATCAATCTGCGGAAGAGAAAAACATAGAAAATTTCGTTGTCGTTTTTTGGGTTTTTGTCCCCTTTGTTACATAGTGTATGACAACATTTAAAGTCAAACAGGTTAGTTATTTCTGAATCGGCCAACTATGTCATGGGGAAAGAAGGATAGTCTTTAACTTTCTTACTTTGTTGTGTGAGTTAAATGAATGCTTTGCTTGTTTTCTTGTTAGTTTTCAGTCTGTATTTTTTCAGAACATGTCTGATAGATCCCATCCAGTCTTTGACTGTATTGGGACTGGAACTGCAGAGGTTGTTTGCAGTGGGGTTTCTGTAGCTGTGTGGACACTTCTTTGGACTTGGTAAACTTTTTAAAGTGAGTCAGGCAGAGCAGGAGCTCCTGAGCTGGGTGTGCCCAGTGATACAGTCCAGCACGACATCATCCATCCTCCTGGTGTGACCACATGGTCTACAGGGGCAAAGCTTGGACGAGAGAGCCACGGGGAGGGGAATGAAGGAAGGATGCGACCGCTCCGCAAAATTATCTCCATCCTCCTCTCAGCAGGATTTTTTCATTTGGTTATGGCAAGGCACAGAGTGCTGGTGACCAAAACTCATGAGGCAGAGCTCGCGCCGCCGACTTCCAGAGTGTAGACCACATGAAACAGGGGGTGGGTGGATACACATGCCCTGGGGCTCGGCGACGGGTGGAAGGTGGGTTTGTCAGCAGCTGGAAATACAGAAGTTGGGGCAGCCGGGGAACGATGGGAAACTGTACCATGTAGCTGCTGCGCAGGTTTACAGCTCGCGAAGCGCCTGAGGATTACACAGCGAGCAGGGTAGACACGGTGGGTAAAGATGTGTGAAATCAAAGCTCCCAGGTGAGGACAGATGGACCAGCCGCAGGAAAAGGGAGGCGAGGAAGGTGGAGATGTAGCAGAAGACATGCCGTTTGGTACGTGGCGTAGGCGCACTTCGCAGATACTTTTTTTAATTTTTTTTTTATTTTTCTGCAAAGCAAGGGCTATATTCCTAATGTTTTGCCCTGCTTTCTGTTAGACCTGGGCATGTAGTGCTGATAACGTGTTAGCCTCAGAGCATGGTTGTATTAGTCGAGTGTACGTAGTAAACAGGATCAAAAAGGAGGCAGGGGATTCACTCTTGAGAAGCGTTTCATCCTCTTCAGTGTTTTCCAAAACTTTGAGGAAGCTCACGTGGTTCTCTGGAAGCCACAGCTGATTGCTGTAGGTTTGTAGGCACTCCTGCAAAGGGAACTGGGTGTCAACAAAAGGCAATATACTGGGAGGGACACCAGACCAGTTGCCCATACAGCAGCAGAGGCGTGCCATGCCCAAGAGCTGGGCCAGCTACTCCGAAGCTGGCCCTCCACGATGCAGTCCCATCTTGGATGCTGAAATTCCTACCTTGTGCAGGGAAGATTTTCCTGCCAGATGCACACAGGAAGGAGGTGAACTCTGTTTGCTCATAACTTTCTAACTTATAACAGTCGTTAACCAGCCAGGTAGAGAAAGCTCAGCAAGATTTTTGCCTTGGACAAGCTATATCTCAGGGGATTCAAAGTATTGAATCTTATCAGCACGCTCAGCTTTGGGGAATAATTTTTTTTATAGAACTAGACTGCCAGTTCTCTACAGCAGAACTAAAAGGGATAAAACTCCATGGGTTTAATGAAAATTAACAAAACTTCCAGGAGTGAAGAGCTCCTGTCAATGGTAATCTGCAACGCCTGAGCATGAGCAGCTGGAATAGACACCTGAAGTAATGAGCGAGTGTGAGGAGAGAGAAGCATTGCTGTAAGAAAAAATCTTCACCTGGGTGTGAGTGCAGCTCACCTCCAAGCTAACTTTTCAGGCGATGACAAGTATCCTGGTGTCTCTAGGGTGTATTCTCCAGAGAACTTCGTCTCCCGCTTTGAGTCCCTCAAACCCCCCTGCTCCTCCTTTCGCCTGGGTTTCAGTTCCCGATGCTGACGTCGCTGTCCCGCATAGATGTACTAACACCCGGTACCAACAGGCAGTTTGATGCCTGACAAGTGCTGCTGTGATTTACCACACCTCTGCTCCACATCTATCCTGGCCCAGGGTCTCAAGTCTGTGGGGGTCACTTTGAGGGTGCTGTGTTGCACGTAGGGGTAAGGAGGCACTATGGGCAGAGAGGTTGCTACAGGAGGTCAGCATCCAGTATTGTCTTCTCGGGACTCGTAATAATTTGGATCCTAATACTTAGCATCCAGAAAAATGTCATTGCCCCCGAACGTACGAAGATTTTTCCAAACCTCTTGAAACTATTGCGCTTTAATATGAGCAGGTGTGTAAGTGCAGCAGCGTGGTAACAGGGTTTCACAGGAGGTATTTAACCAGACGGCTGCTCTTATCCTCTTCTTGAAGCCACTGCTACAAAATGATGAAAGCCAGAGGAGCATCCTCAGCTGTAGATACTGAGGGAACCCCTCAGCACAACAATTTGGGACATACACACTGGGGAGGAAATAAATGGTTTCTGCTGAGGATCAAGTAAAGAACTAGAAGACAGTTCTCCCTAAGTAAAGCTATATGTGACTACCATGAATCAGAGAAAGAGGATGCCTGCTCACCCTTGGAGGAGGATTATTACTGTTCTCGGTAGATGTACACATGTAAACCTCACCCATCTCAGTTGCCAATTTAGATGGCTTGGCTTGTGGACTTTCACAAACCTCCTTTGTGTGCGTGGTAGAAGAAAGGCCTCCTGGCCAAGCTGTGCTTCTGACACAGGTGGAGCTGCCCCTGCCTGCAGCATCACAGGTGCCTTCACTTAGGTCTGAGTGCAGCGAGGTCACTAATAAAGGAGTTGGGAGCTCTTGTTTCTTGGGTCACGGGAGAAAGGAAGGAAGGAGAAAGAGAGAAAAGAAAAGAAGGAAGAGCAAGTGTGCTTTTTTTCTTTGAAGGTAAAAACAGCAACTGGAGGTGGGAAGACGAAGTTGAGGTAATGTGTTCTGATAGCTTGTGATTTCTTTTTTGTGTTTGAGAAACAAACAGTGCAACCTGAATTTCTTTATCTAGAAGGAAAAGGTTCGAAGTGGTTGGTCTTGTGGATGTTGAGCTCTGGTCTTGCTGTTTGCTTTGCTTTCTTCAGACATCTCTTGAATGTATTCTTAAATAAAGCAACCAAATATGTTTGTCTTACAGTAGTTAGTACACTTACTTGTGTGGTTATGCTAAATGTGTCCTTAATTGTTCTTTTGATATCAGCCAAGGTACATAGATAACTGCTCTGAGTAGTTTCTGTGAGCTGATATCTCTTTTATTCTGTATGTTGTGAATGAAGTCTCCTTTACTTGTATATAAGCTAGTGGCTAACATAAGATGGGACAAAGTAGTTGATGCAAATATACTGTAGGTGTTGAGCCTTTGCAGGTAGTTAAAGTTGAAAGCATTACAACTGGTTTTAAGTGTTGTTTTATAGCAAGAGAAGTGGCTTTTCTTCAGAAAATTGCCTGTTCTCCAAGCAGAGTTAAGAAGAGTGTGGAAAATGCCTGTTCTCAGTTTGCTCAAGTCCCATAAGCGCAGTGAGTCAGGTATTCTGCCTCTTTGCACTGAGCTGCGAGCTAATGGAAATATGCTGAAGTCAGTTAAGCTGGTAAAATAAAACCTCTCTGACGGCTGATCCCAAAAGCACGGGGAGCTGATCTGCTATTACACAGGAAGGGGATGCCCAGCTGTGTGCACCCAGGACAGGGGAGGGAGGGCTGCTTTGTGCTTGCGGCCAGAACGCAGGTTACTGAGCACGAGGCTGGTGAACGGTTTGAAAATGAGGAAGGGGTGTTGCAGGGTATAAAATGTCTTCTGGAAAGAAGAGTATGTGTGTTGCGGTGAGAGCGCAAGGAGGTCAGGCAAGAAAACCGTAAACACCTCTCTGACCAGACTGTTTCCTTCCCTGTTCCCTCGGTAGCGCTGGCCTCCCCTGTAATCTCCAGCGAGAAGTGAGAGTTAAAACGTGTGTTTGGGGGTGTTGGTGTTCCCCATGCACCTGCTCAAGGGCTGAACTGCAGGTGTTTCTGACTGTGTCTGTGTTCCTGCTAGGGAAGGACAGAGCTCTGCAGCCCCACGAGCCGTGCACAGAGTGGCTGCACCATGGTTGGAGTGCTGGAGGAGCCTCGGGTGCTGCAGGGATGTTCTTTGGGCCATGCCAGGGAGATGGCTGAATGCAAAGCCTTTCTATGTGTTTGCTTGCTGTAGCCTCCAGTTTACTGCTCTGCAATCACCTTCCTCCCCACAAAATGAAAATCCATGGTTTTTCAAACTGCATTTTCTCAAAGTGCCTCTACTGCCTTTCTAAGTTTAGTCTCCTCTTTAATTTCATGCCAAGGTGGGGGGAGGGAAGAAATTGGTTAATTGATTAGTAATTTAGTCTCTGGTGATATGCTTATTTAAGAAATCTGCCAGAGTTATATATGTCAAATGATTCACATAAAACCAACATCAAGTGAATCATATATGAAAATGACATAATTGCTATTAAACTTAGAAGCCATATGTGTGGCTGAGGAAATTACTTTATGGGCTTTAGCAACTCTTTTATGTTTTTTCCCAAAGCCAGTTATACTCTTGTGAATGGAGAAGGCATGTTTACGTGTAGGAAAATAGCCCCTACGTGCGTTATTTGGAGATCTGTTAATTCAAGGAACTAGGTGTGTATTCCAACAGCGCAGGAAAAACATCCCCACACGTTTTGAGTATTGGGAAGCTGAGAAAGGGGTCTGTCACTTTTTCTTTTTGTCATTAGTAAGATTAACCAGCAGCTCTTGCAATATGCTCCATCTGAGATTTTATTGCTCTCTGTTATTTTTAGTACTAGGAGGGAGATTAAATGAAATCCGGGATTATTTCAGTGTTAAACTTTTTATTGCTCATTTCTGCCATCAGGCTCAGGCTGACCCAGTTGGATGGGTCATTAGAGAAGGTGGGCTCTACTCTGCGAGCACTCAGACATAGTCTTATCAGAGAGTTGAATACAGCAACAGTGAAAGCAAATATAGCTATTAACACAGCTAGTCTTTTATTTGACATTACTCGGTTCTCAGAAGTCTGTTGTGTGCTGAACTTCCCATATGCAAACACAATTTTACGTGTGGCTCAGCATCTGTATGGCCTCAGTGGGATCACAGGCTTGTTTCTCTCTCCTGGGTGTTTTGGAAGCTTATTTTTATTTATCTCTTTAAGACCATTTGAAATAAACTTAAAATGATTTAATACTTTGCATTTCTTTATCAGGAGAAGAGTGAAAACAAGGCCTTAGTTTTTATTTTC
Source organism: Apaloderma vittatum (assembly GCF_000703405.1). Taxonomy (NCBI): domain Eukaryota; kingdom Metazoa; phylum Chordata; class Aves; order Trogoniformes; family Trogonidae; genus Apaloderma; species Apaloderma vittatum. The sequence continues at coordinate 77,761 of NW_009728619.1, forward strand.
TTTTTTGAGTCCATATTTACTTCAAATCATTACATTAAAAAATTAGCTTGATATGGCTGACGACGCTTGTTACTGATGGTTTCTTCATTTTTATTCCTCTTTATAGGGTGATGCCTTTTACATTAGTCACAGCCCTGGACACATTGATGTATGTAGTAAGGAGGGCTTTAGGTGATGGTGTTGATGAATAGCTGTTGTAGTGCTCTTCTGCAGTTAATCTTGGGATGAAGGAAAAATTCTAGTCTTGCTTCCACAGGTTTCAGGGGTCCTGCTTGTCTTTGGAGTGGGTTTTGTAGGTTCACAAGCATGCCTGCCAGCTGGTGCTGGAGCAGTTTTAGCTCAGGACATTAGCAAGTTCCCCATCGATGAAGAGGAGGGGTCAGTAGGCAGCTCTTAAGCTTTGACAGAGTGCCCGCATCACCGGCACTGTGGGACAGGACACCTATTGTAGTTTACATGATGTGAAGAATTCCTGTTAATATTTATGTTATTAGTTGCTGACAAGTCAACTTCTAGAAGCCATGTGTTAAAGACTATCCCAGTGGCATGTCATTGTAATCTGTATTTAGTTATGTTTTGAGTATCTCCCTGTATTTTGGGCACACTGACAGTGCCATGGTTTATCCTCCTCTGTCCTGAGCACATGCTGCTTCCACGGCAGGTATCTAGGCTGTCCTGATGTAAGTTATTGGAAAAAGTAGAGGTGACACTATCTTGAACTGTTTTTTCTCCCCCCTGCCCTGTTGCATGTCTGTCTCCTCTTGCTCTGAAGTCACTGATTTGGGAGGAATGAGCTTGATCTGTACTAACCAGGGCAAAACTTCTGCCATGGGAATAACAATTGTGTCCATAAACACACAGCACCAAGGGAGCCCTGTGGCTCCCACTTGGCTGTTCTCTCCTCTTCAGCCCCAGCAAGTGAAATCCAAACTCTTCCCCTTACCAGCGCCTGCTGTCCCTGTTTTTTCCCTCAGACCGCCAGCCTTTTACAAAATGCAGGCCAGGAGGTCATTGCTGAGGCTGTTATCTAGAAGATGCGGGTTGTTTGATAAAGGACTGTCACTGAACTTGTCAGTAAACGTAAAGGGCTTCTGCCTCAAAAACTAAATGCAACTGGTTTGCTTAATTATTCAAAAAAGAAAGAAAGAAAAAAAAAAAAGGACATCACGCTAGGTAGGAAGCTGCAAAGAGACCAATATTTCTAAAAAGTATTCTGACTGGTAAACTTTCCAAATAGAAACACATCTGAATGGAGAATTGATATCAGTGGTCATGATTTTTTATTTTTTTTAACTTTGTAATTTTGGGAGCTCTTACTCATTTTTGTCCGAGTTCAGGTTCGGAGCTGAGTCATTCCTCCTGCTCTTCTTCCCCTGGTGACTTTTCCGTGCTGTTTCATTTTTTCCCGGAGAGACGTTACTGGAGCAAGCCTATGCTAACCCCACCGCCAGCAGGGAAAACAGTCTGTGACCTCCTTGGGAAGAGGAGAACGTGCTCCGTGTGCGTTTCTGTGCACAAGCCTTCTGTGCTTTTCACAAGAAGCTCAGGATAAGGTGTGAGGCAGAGGGCATTAGCATCACTAGATTGCCATCAACTCCATCTAAAGAGGAAACGGCGAAACAAATGTGGTGTAATCTTTGCTCCTGTGCTCAGTTTAGCAAGGAGGAAGGTTGAATTGGGGCTGTAAGAATGGGTGTCAGGAGCCGTTCTTGCGGGCTTTATATTTTCACCTTGTTTGGTATTGACACAGCATGGGATAGCACGAGAGAGATGGAGAGAAAAACATGTTTCAGAAGAGGAAAGGGGCCCCTGTATAATGAAGAGTTCAACCGAAATAAGTCGGGGGGGAGGAATTTTTTTTTTTTTGTCTTTGCATGCCAGATTTCTTGCCACTTTCAAGCTAATCCTTTCAGTTCACTTCAATACGGTCACTGAAGTAGCTTAGAAAAAGAGAGAAAAAGATCTTTGATATGCTAGATCGACCAAAGTTTAAAAAATCTCTCTTTGTATGTGCCATTTATAATGCAAATCTCAAGTTGGCATTTTAGGCTCACTTACTGGTGTTACTGAAGTATCCTGGAATACAAAGGCTGGAGATGGAGGGTGTTCCCAAATGACAGAGCGTCTTTGATAGTTCAATAATAATTTTTTTTTTAAAAATAACTAAAAAATTACGTTTTCTCATTTCTGTAAATACCTTCTACTTCTTCAGTGTATGAGAGAGATGGGGAAAAAAAGAATAGTACTGTAGAGAGGCTGCAGTTATTGCTTTGAGTCTTCTGGGAGTCTGAATTCCCCAGAAAGGGTTTGACCCTGGCTAGGGTAACCTGTGACTTTGCTCCTACTAGGGAGAAAGTGTATGTGTTAATGCCGTTTGCTTAGTCAGTGAGCAACCAGTTAAGTATTCTTTTGGAAAGAAGCCTAATTTCCGAGAGTTGCCTTCCCAAATATATAACCTGATTTCTTTCCCTTGTGTTCCCAACATTTAAGCACTGATTAAATGTCACCAAAGATAATAGGAGAAATGCTCATGACGGCCAGCCTATTTTAAAATAGCATGGGCATGCTTAAAGCAATAAGTAATTTTGCCTCTGTTACACAGTGTGTTTAATGCATATTTAAATTAATCTGTAGACAAGTTTGAGCAAGGTGGAACTGGAAACGAGTTATCTAATTGTGGATATTTTGGGATTTGTCCTGCTGCGTTTCACAAAACCGCTCTGTGAAAGGTGACCGTTGAGTGGGTTGATCGTGGTCTCCTGCCCCACATGTGCTCTGTGGCGGGAGTTGGGGTGATGAGGTGATCCCGTCCACCTTTTATCCTGGTATTTTGGTATCACAAGATCAGTAAGGTAACTCTCTAGCCCGCAGTATGTAACTCAACCTCACACTCTGTTTCCAAACCTTGTTTTCCCTTGATCCTATGTTATAAGGACTGAGGGAGATTTCTTCATTATAATTCACAACTTGGTTTGCTGGGAACTGTCTTCTCATCACAGACTGACAGTGCAAAGCATTGATTTAGGGAACTGGCCAAATGCCTACAATTTCCCAATGTATTGTGGTATTTAGATTTGCTCTGCAAACATTTTCTGCTACCACTGGTCTGCAGAGCACCTGCTCGTATCTGTTTCATGTGCAAGTCAATAGGACCCTTTGTAGGGTTTCAATGCACTTGGTAGCTCAGCTGATGTAGAGTGAATTTGTCCTACTCTGTTAACTATTCCTAAATACCATTATACTGCAGACTTATTGTGAATACAGAAACACAGTTGAGAAGTAAGTAAAGTGCACTTGATGCAAGAATTAGTCTTCCACCCTTTGCTTGGTGCTGATGTTCTTTACGTCTGTTGAGAAACCACTATGGCACAAGGGCTGAAATGTGGTTCAGGGGAGAAGAAATCTTCTGAGAGTCCAAGTGTCAAAATCATGGGGGTTTTTATTAATTTTTTTCCCCATTGTGATTTTATTTTTAACTGAAAATATCACTTAAATCATGATTGTAGTGTATGATAGACTGTATTCACTGAAAGGGCTAGTTTTTTATTTTGAGGGGTTTGGAAATATTTCATTTAACCTGGGGAATGACGGGTGGGGAAAAAAAAAAAGAAAAGAATACTGTGTGTCCTGTAACTAAGCTGTTACTGATTATCTGAGTGCAATGTACAGATTAAGGGCCTGATCTAAAGACCACTAGGGTCAATTGACTGAAGTGGACTTTGAATCAAATCTTGTGAGCGTTCAGCGTATGCTGTACCGAAGGGTGATGGAGATGAGCACAGCACACTTTCCTCTCCAATAAGCCTGAAATAGGCCAATGAAAATTTTAAAGCAGAGCTGGTTTTCTGGCTCATATTGAAAAACTCTAAAGTGATTACATAATGGCTATTTTTAATATATAATGTGAGAAATATTAAGCCGGGAGCACAGATTATTAGTAGCATCTCAAGGATGTGACTTTTCAGGTGTAGGAATTGGCGTTTTAGAGTTTCTTTCTTTTTAGACAAGAGGGTATTTCATCTGACTTTCTGCTTATGAAAATTCTGTGATCTAAGTCTGCTAGATTGCATGTTTTCCCATACAATGGTGATTCTATTTCCTCTTTCAGGCTGCTACAGAAAAAATTGAGGGGAAAAATATAAATAAAATATGCCCAAGCACGCAAGTCAATGATCTGTGTGTTAAGCCTATTGGCACATACAGGACAATTTTATTGCATGACCTACTGGTTAAAAACATCAAAAATATAAGTCAAGTCATTCGAAGAACTGCTGTTTAGTGAGTTAGAATGAATGAAGTCTTTATTGAGTACATGCTTCCAGATTCGTCACTGGATCTGTTCTAGTTATGCCCTCTCCTAGTCTTAACTGCCCCAGGCAGTCTTTTTGAGGCCACTTGACCTGCCAGTCATATTTCAGAAACTACTGATATGGTACTTGCTGATTTAGTTTAGATTCCAAACAGGCTAGCTGCTGGATTACAGACTAATGACCCATCAGATGCTAAAGGCAAAGGCTTAAAGTGCACTAGTGAATTAAGCCTCAACGTTGTCTGAAGGGAAGAATTTATTATGTCATTAAACTTGATTCAATAACTTTCATTTCTTTAGATGCATTGTACTAAGCAAGAAATAAGGAAATAATGCGACCAAGGGATACCATCTTGTTTCTCTTCAGGTAAAGCACTGATATTCAAGTACAGCATCAAGGGATGCCATTTTGTAGAATTTCGGTTATATTGATAGAAACAATAGGTTGAGAAAATTGTGCATAGCTGATCAACGAACCATGGGCTCCTCAACCCAGGTTCACTTGAAATATATGCTTCAGTTGGTAAGTACATAGGAAAGTGAGGCTTGCCTGATTTGATGAGACCCTTGGTGAGGTTTCGGGGGCTTTCCATCAAATATCAAAGCCTCAGTGGTGTAAAGATATTAGTAGTAAGTTATAGATGGCACTGGGATTTAATGCAAAACTTAATACAAGCACATAATGTGATGAGTCAAACGGGGATTGCAGCTTGCCTCGCAGAAGACTATTATAGTCATCTGAAGGAAAAATCCTGCATAATGCAAAGATCACTTTAAAACATAAAAAAATAAAAAAGAGATAAACATTTGGTGTTTTATCTATCTGCATATGTCTCCTAGTTGTGTTACGGCAACAGAAAAAGTGTTTATAAATAATAACAAAGATACTTCAGGAAATTGTTAGATTTTCTGCCTGTAGCTTTTTGTCACTCAACTCTCACAGTATCTGATGAGGTTCTTGAGTTCTCCAAGGCAATTTTATGTTGTTGAGGTGGTCATGTTATCAGGAGAGAAGCAAAAGACTAGAAGTGATCAGTGGTTTTACTGAATTTCTTTTGTATCAGATAGTAGGATGGTAAAAGTGTGTATTTTTGAGTTTCAAAATCAGTTTAAATGTAGTTAGATTATATTTTAATAAATTATGTACTTTATTACAAATGTTAAGTTATCCTGAGACATTGTGAACTGTATATATTTATATGATAGCAGGTCTGGGCTTATTTTTTTTTTTATTAGAAGATTATAATCACTTTAATACAATTCATAATCAAAGAGAGTCTTCAATATTCTGGTCTTAAAATTAAAATTGACCTAATGGGCTGATTGCCTCTTCCTGTAATGGAGACTATTCTCTCCCTAAAACGCGATAGTTTTTCCTTATGAGTTAAAGAAATGGTAAAGGTCACTCTGATTTATGTTCGTACACAGCTCCACTTTTTTCTTTTCTCTAACACACTGGAAGGGCAAAATTCACTGCTGTGCTAAAACTACTTTCTTCTGTGATCTGAATGATTAAATCCTGTGCCTATATACACAAGCACACACTTATGAATTCATATTTATCATTAGGCTTCTAATGAAAAACATATATAATTCAACTGACCACTGCAAGATCTTAATCTACTGGATGGGCTTCTGAAGAACTAAAGCCTGGAAATTCATTCAGCTCCAGGAGATTCAGCAGAACATCCAAAATGCTTTTCACCTTCCTATTGGAAAACTCTGAATTAGTCTGATTTCACCAAGTAGGTGGCCCATAAGTTATTTCAGACCAGAACGAAACTCAGCTTAACTGGTTTGTGGTGGTGGGTTATGGGTTTTTTTTTATTTTTCTGTGTGTTTTAAATAATTTGATCTACTAGGAATTAAACAAAAAGAACACATTTTGGGAGATACCAGGCTGGTGTACATCAGCACAAAGGCTTTCATTTAGTCAGTTTGGGACTGGAAAAGAAACTTCAACAGCCTAACGTTTATAAAAATGTTCCAAAGACCTGATTTTAGTTCTTGTAAAGAAACAGAAACAAACAAACCACCCAAAACCAAAACAAAACCCAGCAAAAAAAAAAAATCTGTAAACAACACAAAACAAAAAACACACAAAACAAACAAAAACTCAACAAATTTTGGAGTCTTGGAAGCTGCTATGTAATGAAGTTGTGTTGGAATTGGCTTTTCCACCATCCTTTGTGGTGGCATTTTTGTCAAAAGCCCAAACTAAGGTCACCCGCAGTGTTCTGTGTGGACATCGTTAGCCTTGGTCTTCTTGCCCTTCTCCACTGAAAAATGTCAGGAAGCTCTGAAATGGCAGCGTGAAAATCGAACAGATTTTCCTATTGTGCTAAAAAGGCAAAATATGCTGTTTAAATACGAAAGGGTGTATATTTATCTTCAGTCATCATCTGTGGCATCTTTTAGTGGTTGCAAGTAAATGTTACACCCAGCTGGTGCAGGACGACCCATGCGCTCTCCATTCTGCTGCTCCTGGCCCACTATGGGAAGAAACAGCTTGGTGGAGTTTGAATCACAGAGATATTTCAAATTTATGGGACCTTACAGATATCCAACGTGTGCCTCTTTGTGAGCAGCCAATGAGCAGTTCCTCCCAGGAAGGAGGGATGGCTGGGAAGGAGAAGGGTGAGGAATGAAAAAGGGGAAAGTGGAGCTGCAGGTGGTCTCATGCTTCTCCTTCTGCCTTTGTGAGTCGAAACTTGTTAAGTTGTCCTAAGCTAGTATGGGGAAAGCCATAAAAGAATTACAATCCATCCCTCTCACCCCCAGAAAAATCTCTGTACTTCAAAATGACCAGCATTTTCCTTTTTTGACATAGGATTTGGGTATAAAAATGGGGACCTAAAGCTGACAAGATCAAACTCTGCTTCCGACGAGTGACTCCGTGTAGCCTCGATACAACCTCTCTCCATTTTCCCTAGCTCTGCAACATGGATCATACTTAACTAGCCTGTGGTGGTGTTAAGTAATTATCACTTCCATAGTAGCATGTTTTATTATCGATCCCATGTCTGTTCCTTGCTGACCTGGGCGATGTGTACTTGCTGCTGTATTGTGTGGCTGAGTGAGCATTGTCAAGAGTCTTCCTCTTTGTGACAAACCAGATCTGCAGGTTGGGGTAGCAGAGTATTAGGAAATGGGATACGTAGAAAAACAGCTTTTTTTTTTTTTCAACCAGTTTTTGACTGCACATGCACATTTACTAGACTTTCCTGGGGAGTAGTTACACTCTGAGGCTGCTGGAAAAATGAGACTCCAAAATACTCTGGGGTTTTTTCGTTTTTTTTTTTTCTTTTTTCTTTTTCTTTTCCATGAACAGTATGAGGATGGATTAAGAGAGCAGGGCATTGCTGTTTGAAAGCCACCAGGCCACCTCAAACACTTCTTTGTCTCTTCAAAACCTGTCCCATTTCAAACTATATTTGGAACCTTTAACCCGGACTTAAAACTTTTCATAGCATTAGGAATACTCGTTCCTTTCTCTTCTCTGACTACTAAATGCACCTCCTGCAAAAGAAATGAACTGAAAGGGAAGGAGAAAAAGTTGTTCTAGTTGTTCTCTGTGCCACTTATGTTGCTCTTTATGGTATTTCTCAGGAGACATTATTCCAAAAATACTTATAGGTTTGGAGTGCTTTGTAACTGTAAGTGCTTGTAGGAAAGGGATGGAATGTGAGCAATTCTCCTACTTTATGGAAGATGAAACTAAGGCATGAAGAATCACAACTGGTCAGAGTTATGGTGGGACTTTTTTTTTTAAATATCTCATAACAAGAAAATAAGTCTATTTTTTGGAGATTAAATTTGCATCTTGTTTGTACGGGAGAGAATCTAGATTGCCTTGTTCTCCTGTGTTAAACAAGTTATCCTTGCCTTTTTTTTTTTTTTGGTGAAACTAAGCACATTTTTTTTGCTAAAGGTATATTTATGTGATTTATGTGCATGCATCCTCAGCATTGGTTTATTTAATGAAGTGTGTGTGTATACCTGTGCAGTATTTGCTGTTGTCCACTGTAGTTCCTTAGCTTTTCTTTCCGTTTTTATGTTTTTTCTTTTTAAATGTCTTGAGATACTTAATTGAAACTTATCTAGATTTACAAACCTGGAGAGTCAGTTTAAAAGAAAAGAAGGGGAAAAAAACCCAAACCACTCAAACTATTACTCTCTGTCAGGTGCATTTTCTTTCCCAAATGTAGTGTACGGGTTTATCATCAGATCCTAGCAATGGGAGGAAAGTTAACCACAAAGACAATGAGTCTAAATGAAATGTGGTGGGTTGGTTTGGTGTTTTTTTTTTTTTTTTTTTTTTTTTTTTACCATGAGTGACTTCAGTTCCAAAAAGGGAGTCTCAGTTACCTATTTCATAATGCTTCACTTGGTCCCAGGTATTTCAGGTAGATTAATAGCCTGGTGTATCATGCCCAGTGTGAAATCAGTGACACGCTGGCATTACCTTGGATTCAATAGGTACAAGGTACAAACTTCATACCCCTGTTTTTCTCTTACTCTCGTTCTGTCTTCTACCTTTTGGTAAATTTTAAACGTGTGTTGCAATTCCAGCAAGGCTATTCTTAAGTTTGCTTGAAAAATTGGTGAAAACTAGTTACTGAAAGCAAGAGCAGGTCATTATTTTGGGCATTAGAGTGAAGCATCAAGGAGTTCTTGACTGTTCTGAGCATGTTGCTTCCAATTTATTTTACTAATATATCTGTTATTCAGATACAAAGGCAGGGTATGATATGTATTGTGTTTATCTGTTGACCTTTAAATGTTTTTGCTGCTCCTGTTGCCTCCGTTTGCTTCTTGGCCTGTGCTCCTACGAGTGGCAATGTGGAAGGATCTCTATGGTTGACAGGTGGGTAATATTGTAGGGCATTAGGCTCTTGGAGAAGGAACATCTGGAAATTTTACATATAGCTTTCCAACCACCGGTTGGCTTGGTCTGTGTAATATAGGTGTTAGGCCTGGACTACATAATATAGATGCTAGGCCTGGACCTGGGTCTAACATCCACTGAGCAAGCATTCTGTAGTGCGTGAGGGTCTTGACCTTGGAGACTTGTGAAATGGTGAAGGTGGCTTCTTGTTACAGACAAAATAAGGAGTGGAGAGATCGTGACATCTTTAAATGGATTTAGTTAGATAAATGTTCTCATAATTTAGGCTGGTAACTTAAAAGCTTGCATAAAATCTCAGAATTTCATTGAACGATTTGAGTGATTTTTGTTGGCACATCAAGTCACAGAGTGGTCAAATTTTTAACCCTGATCTGGCCAACTAACTTTGGCTGTCTCCTTTCTCTCCTTCTTGCTCCTTTGGGCAGCAATGCAGCACTAGAAATCACTTTCTAAAACAACATTTGCAGAAGGATATTTCCATTTAAGTTCATAAGATCAAATGCTGGTTTTGATCACAAAAGAGAAAACCTATTGCCCTCCACGGGGTTGTGTGGATGTAATACAGCCATAAAAGAGCACGATTTGTTTAGCCTAGCAACAATGAAGACTAAGAGGGGTCATGATTGTTCTGTGTGTAAAAAAACCAAAACAAACACACAAAAAAGTGACCTCCAAGAAGGGTTGAGTGGTCTCAGTTAAATGACAGTATTGGCATGAGAACAAACGAATATTTGAGAGCCATAAATAAAAATCAGACCCTAGATTAGGAGACTTCAAATTAGAAGTCCTGGAAAAAAACTTCCAGTGGAAATTATGGGGTTAACAAACTTAGCCAGTTTTAAGACAAAGTTAAATAGTGTATGAAGGGTATGATATGGTAAGCTTTCTTGGGATGGCAAGGACTCTAACCCAGAAATTAAAAAGTTTCCATGTGTCTTGCCAGAGCAAAATTTGGCCTGTGTAGTCTGTAGTGCTTCCACTTAAAAAGATAAGTTTATACAAGTCCTTTTTGCTGTGTATGACTGAGGCTGTCCAAGCTGCACTTCCAAAACAGGATGATGGGTGTGCTTTCAATCCTCCTTTTAGCGTAGGTATGCTCTAGGGTATTTGATGAACTGAAATAATTTGAGTCTTGCTTGTCTCCCCTGGGAGGCAGAGGCATTATCTTTGTCTCTCAATTCCACACCCTGGATGAGGCCAGGAAGCCATCTCTCCTGCTGGCTGGTGGTGGTGATGAAGGTGACATCCTGGTCCCTACTGCTCACCCCATGACACACAATCACAGAATTGTTGAGGTTGGAAAGATCTCCGAGATCATCAAGTCCAACCTATGAAAGGGAGGTTCCCACCCGTGGGGCTGGGGTATCGTGTCCACATACATATCTTGTTGGGGGCCTGGGAATAAATTACAGACAGGTTCAGCTTTAAATTTCCTTGCTCTCCTGAGGTGAAATACAATTCTTGTCCTCACACTAAAGTGTCCTTTGTGGTGTAATTTAAATAGTGATTTTTTTTCTTTTTTTTTTTCTTTTTATGGTGGCATATGATGTTCATCTGCTAACCTTTTCCCCAATATGTTCAATTTAAAGAAGCATCAAATGTCTGAGTGTGCCTCCATCTATAGATATAGAAGGTAGTTTCCCTACTTCGGTTGGTACCTACGAGCTTGTAAACAAATTCATAAATTTGTCATGCTGATTATAGTGTTGGCAAACACAATGGTTGATCATGTTATAAATGTTTATCAACACCCGCACTCACCCACCTGCTAAGAGGTGCTACGCTTTAATGAAATTGTTTGAATATCAAGGCTGGTTGCTAAGATACAATGTTCTTGTTACCAGGGATGTGATGCTTACAGATTTCTGTTATCAAATAATGATTAGAGATGTGCTAACCTCAAGGTGCTCGGTGCAGTGAAAGGTTTACTGAGCCACAAATTAGTAAACTGTCTGCCTGAGCAGACACTTACAGAAGGAGCACATGTGTATCAAACTTACTGAGCTGACATTTTTTAAAGACGACAAGATCTGGCAGTGTAAATGTTCTTATATATGATGAAAGACTGTCATAGGAAATGTTTACATGATCTGTTGCCTAGCACGGGGTCTTCGTGCCGTTTTTTTTTTTCTCTCCCAACTTAGAATGGTGTCAAAATCTCCGAGTCAAATAACTGCTTTCTTCTTGCTTGCTAAAATGTCTCTCAGCACTCACCTCTTGAAATTACTCAGTGGTTTGTAAATGTTGGTTTCTATTTCTTTTATAAGGCCACAGCGAGAAGGGGAAAAAGATGGGTAACGAAATGGCCACCGTGTGGGTCTGGTGGGAAAAAAGACTGGATTTGGGGTTGAAGTATCTATTGATGTTAAAAATGCGACTAGAGGTTAAAGAAGAAAAACATCAAATATTGATGATGTTTTCTTTTTAGTGTAGATACTTCCACCCCCCTGATTTACTAATGCATTTTGTAATAAGGTATAAATATTGTACTTCATTTTATTCTTTCTAGCAAGTGCATTTTGGTGTTATTAGCCATCAAAGAAAATAACAAATAGCACAATATAGGTGATCAAAAGGATTTTACTCACACTGCTGAAGTGCTAAGTAATCTTTAAGTGTAATTGTTGATCTCATTATTGAATTAAGGTTTAAGATATATTTACAGTACCCACATTAGCATGAATTTGAGTTTAAAGCAAGTTCATCTGAAATAATCTGAACTGTAAGCAAGGTTCATGCTTGCCTGTGGGACTCCATATTTTTTACACCACCAGTAATTTTTTGTTTTGGTGCAAAGCGATGTTATTTCCCTGGTCTTGTAAGCATCCTTCTGTAGCTGCTTCACAAGATGCTTCTATTACTATAACTACAAATCTGTTGACAATTAATTTCAACTTGGTGCAATTTTAGTAGACAGGTAGGCAACTATAAAATTACAGAATTGTAAAAAAAAAACCTGCAAACAACCCCTCAAAAATAATTTACTATAGTTATAATTCAAGATATTAAGCTTACCTCTTGGATGCAAAATTCATACTTGATAAAATGATACAAGACTGCATCCTACAACAAGCTCTTAACATAACCCATGTTCTACCTACGCTGAGTGGGATGTTCAGACAAATAATCGCCTTCAGCAGATGCCTTTGTCATAATGACTGTGACGGTTTAATATTTATGGAAGAACTGCTGATTTCCAATGCCTGCTTCAAAACCCAAAGGATAATTTTTTTCCCAACTTTAAGGACCTAATATAGATGAAATATTGTGCATGGCGAGTGGAGTATACAGACCTCTCTGTGCCACTTCCAAGCGATAGGAGTGGGTCTAGGGCAGGAGACGACCTGCGTTATGGTTCTCTCTCCTCCTGCCTGCCCTGTCATATAGGGAGAAGCAGTAGGGCTGGTGAAAAAGGCTCATCATCCTCAATCACCTCAAGGGAGGTGATTGTCCCTCTGCACTCAGCACTGGTGAGGCTGCACCTTGAGTATTGTGTTCAGTTTTGGTCACCTCAGTATAGGAGAGATATCAAGGCGTTGGAGTGAGTGCAGAGGAGGGCAACAAAGCTGGTGAAGGGCCTGGAGAACAGACCTTATGAGGAGTGATTGAGGGAACTGGGTCTGTTCAGTTTGACGAAGAGGTGTCTGGGGGGGGATCTCATCATGCTCTACTATTACTTGAAAGGACATTATAGAGAGGTTGGTGCTGGTCTCTTCTCACAGGTAATTAGGGACAGAACCAGAGGGAATGGTTTCAAGTTGCAACAGGGCAAGTTTGGGCTGGACATTAGGAAGAAATTCTTCACAGAAAGAGTGATCAGACACTGGAACAGACT
>NW_009728619.1:90844-119058 GCF_000703405.1 Apaloderma vittatum
CCTGGGGGGTGGGGTTGAGTCGCCATCCCTGGATGTGTTTAAGTGTCACTTAGATGTGGTGTTGGGTGATATGGTTTAGGGGTGAACTTGTAGTGTAGGGTTAATGGTTGGACTCGATGATTCCAAGGGTCTTTTCCAACCTGAATTGTTCTATGATTCTGTGATAAGTAGAGTGATGCAGAATTACTGATTTCTGTTGCTTAAGTTCAGGTGGAAGAACCTGAAATCTGGCCTCTCTGGGAATGGATTTGCACCGCGGCTTGTGGTCAGCTCCTGGGACAGCTGCTCCACTTTCCCTGCTTTCCCGCCTGTTCCTTTGCCTCACCGAACTGATTTTCACTGAGCTTTGGAGCTGCATTGAATTTTATGACTATGCTATAATATTTCTGACATTTTTCCTTTTGCTGTAAGATGTATTAGGTAAAAAAAAAAAATATATATATATATTCTCTTTAAGTCATAAAACTTTCCTTCCTTCCACTACCAGTGATGAGCAAGCTAGGACTGTAGCTGTGGCCACAATAGAAATAGAGGTGTACTGAAATGCCTTGAAATAACATAAAACCACAGATGCTCACCTGGTCATTTGTGCCAATATAGACACTTTATCTGCTGCAGCTGTCTGTGAGGTAGTAGGAAAGTATTTTTTCTTTTTTTTTTTCTTTGTTTGTTGCAATGAGTGATTTACGTTGCATTAGACTATGCTGGGATATACTGTGTCAGGTGGCATGACCTGATATAACCCAACTTAATGCAACACACATGTTTAGATTGTATTACATGTGAAGAAAAATTCCCTGAGAAGCTGTCAGGAGCAGGTGATTTCAGCAAATGGAAAGTATTTGCACAGTGATATCTTATATGAGTCAAAATTGAAAGGTGTATAAAACTTTACCATGGATTTAGGAGCCTTAGCCCTATTGACTTTGCTAGGACCGAAACTTTTAAACGTTGTGGTTATTTTGGAAATGTGATTTAATGTGTGATGTTGAGTTGGAAATTTTGCAAAACCTGGCTTTTGTTATAGCCAGCTCTGAGCTGACAGAATTGCAGCAGTATAAGAGGGCAAGTGATATCCAAATCAATGGACTGGTAGCTAGCAATAAATCAGAATGCAAGAAATTCACACAACCAAGTCTGGATTATTATTTTACTTTTAAAATCTTGCGTGCTTGATCAATTCCCCTTTTGGAAATCAACTTGATAGGAATGTGGGCTGAAGTGCAAGGTTTACATTTCACTCCGAGATGACTATGTTGAGGTACCCAGCTCTAAATTTGGAGGCTCATATGGATCTTTTTCTTGTTACCTTTTTTTTTAAAAAAAAATTTGGTGTCAGAAATAGGAGCCTAAATTTAGGCAGCAAAGTTCATTTAGGAATCTAAATATAAATGTTCTGCTTTTCAAAAAGTGCTGAGTACCCTGCAGCTCCCACAGACTCCATTGAGACTTCGCCTCGGTGTAGGATGCTGCTCCCAAACACACCCCATACCGGGAGGAGGCTCCTGTGTGCGTATCGTATGTTTGTACGTTGCTTCAAGCATAAAAAAAACTTGAAGTGCCTGAGATTCAAAAGCCAGAAAATGCCTGTGTGACCTTAATTGTATACATATGAAGTGGCTTTTTCTTACGTGTACGTTATGACACGGCTTGATCACGTACTACAGGGTACCCGATGGGGTGAGTGTTTGGAAGTGTGATGTGAGGGAGGTAGGGCTTACGGTGAGACAGATGTTTCTGTGAAGGGCAAGGAGAAACAAAAGGGCTGTGGTTTGAGAAGTTGAACACCAACGCTCCAAATTTTTTCATGTGGGCTCTGCTGTGGACAAGCTCTTTGCTTGTGAGTTCAAAACCAAAGCCACGGCACATCCTGCTTCCCTAGCAGGGTGGTTTTTACCTGTAACCTTGTTGCTCTTGGGTAGGTGCTGGGGAGACTTTGGTTCTGGTGGCTGGGGCAGCTCTACTTAGAGGCTCCCCCATACTTTCTGGTATGCAACATTTTGCCTGATCTTGATCAGATTTTCTTCTCCAATCTCTATCCTATATTAGCAAACTCTTAGTATCCTTTCACTCTGATTTTTTTTTTTTTTTTCCCCTCAACTCATTTTTATTCTGGCTGAGGAACACTGATAATTTGAATTTGGATTTGCTCTGGGTGCACAGCCCTGTCTTGGACCAGAAGCAGCATCCACTGGTGATAACTTCTTTTACTCCTGTACCTATAAACTCAGTGTGAACTCTCATGCTATGTAGATGTGTTTTGAAAGCCCTGAGAAAGTGTAGCTTTAGCCTGTAAGGAAAAATGTATCACCTTTTTATAAGATTTTTTTTTTTAAAAAAAAACACTACAAGAAAACCCCCCAAAACAAAACAACTTAAAAATCTTTCAGAAAATTGAGATGTACGTAAGAACAACCTGGCCAAAGTCAAATGACTAGAGCTACCCCTGCTTCCACTGAAACTCAAGTTTCTACTCTGAGCAGCGGTAAGATCTTTGGCAAGAGTAAAACTTGCTGTTATTCTGGGCAAGGCAATGCATTTCCTTTCTGCAGCCCTCATCAAAGAAATGCCTCAACTTTTTTTGAGCTAAAGTGTCTCCAAAGCATCTGTCTCCTGAATCAGATACCTGGCATAAAAATGCCAGCTCAAACAGTCAAAATTGGCTAGGCAAAAAGTGACTGAAATCAGTATCTGTTAATAAGAGGAGGCTTTGAGCAAATGGTTATGGGCATGGCTGTCAGCGCCAGTAATACCAATATTTATTTTTATGCTCTTCTGCAGCACGAGTATTGTGTGCAAAGCCTTGAAAGAGGATGGTCCTAGTTACAATGTGTCATCAAGGGCTACTCCATTCTGAGCATATGGCAGGGCTGCATCTTGGAGAAGTGGGTGGTAGCTGGTAGATGCTGACAGTTGAGAGCAGACCACCGTCACTACCCCAAGCGTGTTTGCAGTCAGGTTGCAGAGGCAGCAGGTACCTGGTTTTCTTGAAGACTCCACTTCTCCTTCCTTGCCCGGGGAAGACGAAGAGACAGGAGCAGATGTCAGGAGCCTTGAATTTGGATCTGATAAGGACTTGGATCAAAATATCAAACAAAAATATTTTAGGGAAAGTTTCTGGGAGGAAGTGAGCTATATGGGGAGCATGGCTTGCCAGGCTTTTTAAAAATAAAACGTTCTCACTCTGTGTTTAGCTCTCCCACAGTTTGAAACACTCGCGGTGATGGAGCCTAGCAGCCCTTGTCGGTCTACAGTACATCAATCCCTTTGGTTGGCTGGGAACATCTCCTCTGTAAGGGCAAAATAAAGCTGCTCATTTTGCACACATGCTTTTAAAACTACACGCAAGGAATACCTAAATATAAAGTAAGGGCACCTTGGGCTGAACGCCTGCCGACTGGGGCTATTATCGCCTTTTCCCCTTCCAGTCACGCATGTGCCCCTCCTTCTTTTTCTTGTGCACACCTGTGGCTCTCTGACAAAGCGCTCTGTCGCTTATTCAAGCTACACCTCACTTGTTCCTGTACTCAGGAGCATTTTCCTCCAATTAAATAGCAAAACACAACAACATATCTACCAAGGCAGCAGGAACTTGCATAGCACGGGTGGAGGCAATAGGGACCTTCTGGTGTCTTTACGGACCAGCGCATTAGCCTTAGTCCTTTGCTTACAGGGGGTATACAAGTTTTTGGGGCTCAGTGAGCTCTCTCAATATCTGTGTGTATTTTACTTGGAGAGCTACGTAAGCTAAATAGCCTTGTGGCGTCTTGTAGTAGTGTGGCCAGGGGGAAGGTTTGTATGTCTTTAAAATTACTATTCATGTGGCTCCTAAAATATATACAATGTGGAATAGCATTCTGTGCCATTCTTTTTGTTGGTGCTTCCAATAAAATAAAAATAATTGACTAAAAATAAACTTGATAGTAACTGAGCCTCTAAACTGAGAAATAGGCAGAGGTTTTTGGGTATTCATTGACTTGAGATTGCCTGGGTTGGGAGGACAGGATGCTTTTCTGTGCAGAGATTAGGAAAAAGAAGGGTATCAGCAGACCTTCACTGAAGGAACATGAGCTGTGATAATCCATGAAGCTCTTTTTGGTAATTAAAAACTGAAGCAAATGACACAACTTAATTGTGAACGATGCTGTAGAAATTTTTGCCAATTAACAGTCGGAAAGTAATATCAAAGTTCCTGAGATAAATCATAATATGTCAGCTTGCAAAAGCATGCAGGGAAAGTGTTTGGCTTCATGTTAGTCTTTTTGGTTACTTCTCTTTTGTTACTTCATAGTGAGTTGTAGTGTAGCTGGTTTCCATTTATCATAAAGATGTAGCAGTCGATACTTCACTCGATGGGCTGAGCAGCCTTTCCTCAGGGGTGATAAGAGTACTATTTTGGCTATAAATGTCAGGTTCAGCCTGTGGAAACATTGTAGAAAGGTTTATTTATCAAAATAAAATGCAAAATCTGCTTAGCTTGGTGTGCATTCCACTTCTTTGCATATCGACATTTGAACATACGAATTAAAATGTTTATTGAGACAGGTGATTCCACTTTTCTTTATAACAACACAACGCCCAAAAGCGGAATAACATCAGCCGACAGTCCCTATAGAATATTTTAATTTTTATTTTAGGGGCATGGTTTATAAGAAGCGATTGGGTTGGAATGAGCACGTTGCAGAGCGTTGATTTGGATACTAATTATCTACATCGACGGGCGCGTGGAGCAGCTCCGAGCGCTGTACCTGCTGTGCTGAGCAACTTGCTCGTAGTCACGGAGTATATGCTTCCTGTGGGCACCTGCCTGTTCCGTGCACCGCGTCGCGTTGAGTTATGTCACGTTCTGTCACATCACAGATGAGATGTGACCCGGTGTAACTTGACACAGTGCAGCACCAGCACTGCAGTGGATCAAAACCGGAGGAAAAGCGAGCAGTTGTGTTTGTCAAGGGCAGTGAAACACGGGCAGGCTACCCCAGGTACTCCAATTTTTCCCCTTAGCCTAGCTATTTGCAGATAGTTTGGCCTATCTCCCCGGGATATAAATACAAGAATTTCTCTGCTTGTGTTTATTTATGATGCTTGTTGTTTGGGAAACAATAATCTTCCTACTTCTTAATCTAAATTGAGCCACCGTGAGTACACCAATAAAACACGTCACAACAAACAAAGGAAATTCTCCCGGTATTAATAATAAACTCTTTAAGATTTATCAGTCTCTCCCTCTTTCTTCCCTTTGTGCGATGCAGTCTGAAGGAACTGCTAACTTTTATAGATGTCTGATAAAAATTTAATAGAAGAACCCATTACCTTTTGAATCTGGAGTAGAGAAACTCTATCAAAAAAACAGGAGAGTTGAGCCTGAGCTAAATATAACTTGTTAACTGAGGGCAGCAACGTGTGAGTTTTTGAATCTGATGGATTTATTTTGTTACAAGCAGGGGGACAGTGAATATTGTAGCAAGTAAGGTGTCACAAAACAGGAGAAAGATGTCCCAGCTGCTGAGCACAGAGATGTCCATCAAGAGATGCAGAGGCTGTACGAGACTCACTATAGAGGAAACCTCTGCAACGTTCTGAGAGTTTGCTTACTTGGGTGCTGAGGTCTAAACAACACTTGTGCTCTTGCCAGAGATGAAGTTTGCAATTCATTAAGATGTGCTTTGAATCAAGACCTTAATACAGTCAAATCCAGAATGACTTGGGGAAAGAGGTGCTGTTACCTTGCACCCATGGAGGCTTCTCAAGAGCTGCTGGTTAGTCCAGCACCTGACTCTGACCTCTGGATGCTCTGCTCACTCAGCGTTTAGTGCATGTGTAATCATTTTGCTAAGGAGAACGTCAGGGTTTTTTTTGTAGAAATGTTGAATATTTTTCACTTCTTGAAGTTGATTTTGTTTTATATGCTTTAGTAGTATTTATGTATCTTTTTTTCCCAACACTTAAATCTTTACCAGAATTTTCCAACATTTCTGACACATCGCTAAATGAAAATTGATGGCTTTTAAAAAATATATACACACGCACACCGTGAAATAGAACATTTTCTATGTAATTTAAAGAATTGCTTTTTCCATGGACAGAGGAGCTGCAGCTCAAAACAATTCCTAGCTCTGTAAGTTATTGCTGATTACTGTGAAGCAAGGAGCAAAGAGTGCCTGTGGAAGTAGAAACTTACATTGTCCTGTTGCTCTTGTGGTTCATGAGCTACGAATTAAAACTACAGCCTTTGACGATAGTGTTGTGGGTTTGGGGTTTATTTTTGATGTGGTGTTTGAATTTCATTTTTCCCCCCCCTTTCACTAGAAATGTACTATTTGCTGAGAGTGTAATAGCAAAAAACCCAGATATTCTTTGCTCTGCCAGGATGAGCTTCTCAAGTCTTGGAGAAAATATAAAAGTCAAATGAGGGTCTTAACTAAACCTGTATCTATAACAGAAGGAAGGGTTTATTATTGAGCTAATGCTCAGTGTTATAACTAAAGCTGCATGATACAGCGGGGTTCAGACAGAAGTTGATGACCTCTATTATGACACATCCAGTTTAGAACCAGATGGAATGTATTTTAAAAATATTTTGGAAGCATATGTAGCTACCAGAATCTGCAATCCTAAATGCATATAGCCTCTATTTCCCCACCAAAAGATGAAATCAGTAAATACAGTAGCATTTGCTCTTTCCTTGAGCTGAGCTGAATTTAAACCATGAGCTTCATTTCCACAATTCAGTGTCCAATACGCAATCTGATCACACCTCCACTTTTGTGAGTTGTAGCCATGGCCTTAAATTAAATTACAAATCCTACACTGGGCTGACATAAATCTGATTTTGGCCTGATCTTGAAGTGTTTGAAATACCAAATCACTGCTCCCTGATCCCTAATGAGAAGTAATCAAAGAACTTAACCAGCAGTACAAACATTTTACACATCACTACAGATGTAGCCAAATTGACTCAAAGTACTCTTTTTCTCTAGGAAAAAATTGTGTGCAAATATGCCTTACTGACACGGGCTACTCCTGTAGAATTGCAAAAGAGGAGAAAAAAGCTCTTCTAGCAAACTCTTCTGGTTTAATCCTAATTAAAAAAAAAATAAAAATTTTTTTCTTTTTATCTTCTAGAAATCTGTTTTTCACTACTATGTTATGCACCCTGTCACTAGAAATAACAAAATGCGGTAAAGAAATTACTCAGGTTACCTGAATGTAATGTGGACAGTCACTAACCCGTCTACAATGTTCCAGACACTCATAAATTGGTCAAGGCTCCTTTCTCATTGTCAAAGAGCCAGCTTGAAGGCTCACTACTCTAAACAGTGTGATTTATTTGACTGCCAAACTTTCATGTTGTCTCCTTAAATTTTCCACACTAGTCCTAAATTTCAACACATTGGGGCAATTATGATATTATATAGTAACACATATGATGGTACTGACATAGACTAAAAAAGATGACTAAAAATCAATAGCTTTTGTGTCTTTCTGCAGAGAAGCAGCCATAAAGCTTGCCCTGGCAGGAATGTGAAAAGGTACGTCCTGAATAGTAGCCTTAAGGTGATGTAAAGCGAAGGAAACTGTCTTCTCTAATGAATTGAAGCCCTTGCCTTCTCACCCTATAGAGAAGAGAGATACCTTTTTTCTTTTTTTGTCTGTAGTAGGAAACCTCTGCCTTTTTTTTTTTTTTGCTGTTGTTGTTGGATATGAATGAGAAAACAGTTGCCATTAATGCTACTCTAGGCAATTTTTTTGTTTAAATTCCTAGCAATTGGCATACAATGCCAGCTGCTGTGGTAACTGTATAGTGGGATTTAGGATACTTAAAAAAGGTGCCCAGACTTTAAGTCGTTCTTTGATTGTTGAGGTAGCAAGATGTAATTTTACACTTGATATTTAAGATAATCTGTCTGTGTCGTGCGTGTTATCTTTCTCCAACATATATTTCACTGCTTAGGAAGGCTTTGTCTCTTTCCTAGGCTGGAAGCTCATGTTCCTGAGTCAGTAAAATGTGGTGAATTATGCTTTGTCTAATACACTTATTTAAAATGTACAGCTGTTATATTAGGAAAAAATGATGGTGAATGATGAGAGTAACACTGCTGACTGTTCTATTCAGGTCTCGTGTTATGAATTGTACTTTTAAAGCTACACTGATAACGACCATGTTGTATGCATGGTTTAGCAACGGACCTGGCAGTGCTGGGTTAATTGTTGGTCTTGATGGTTATAAAGGTCTTTTCCAACCTAAATAGTTCTACCATTCTATGCATGTAAGATGCATCTAGGTAGGGGAGCTTATGATAACTATTGAAGTTAAACTATAGTGATGATCATTTTCTGTACAGCTGTAAACGCTGGCCTCTGCAAGAACATAGGCAGCCATGCATTAAAACATACATTAATTATTAAAGCAGTGCAATAAATGTCTAGCTGCAGCATCTTCTACAGATAAGCAATGATTGGGCTGTAATTTTTAGCTAGAAGATTTATATTTACCTCTACTGTTTAGTAGCAAGCTATAGTGGTCAACGTTTGTTGTCCCTCTTTGTAGAACAGATGAGGCTGACACACCTTGGTGGTGGTTTTCAGTATGGATCTTCTGCTTGGGTATTTGACTACAATCTGGTAGAAGAATGATTCTGGAGTTATAGATGCTGTTCATTGGGAGTTAAGTACACAGACCACAGGCCAGTGAATCACAGGTTTTCTGACTGTGATTGCACAGTGTGCACGTACCTTTCCTTGAGCACTTGCAAAATCTGAAGTCATGAGGTTCCAAATGAAATGTTCAGAAAAAAAAGTTTCGGTTCCTTCTTTCTAAATGTCCAGAACTTTGCCATCCAACTTCCCTTGAAATAAAACACATGGTCTTGTATTTTGGTGTGGTTTCTTTGCAATGATTTTTGGTTTTTTTGCAAAGGGATGTCCCGTGTGACTTGTAAAAAGTTCACAAGGAAAGGTATGAAGAGCTCTCTGTGCTGTATTGGGAGAGTTGTAGGAAATGTATAGGAGAGGTGTCTGAGCTGGGGACAGGATGTTCAGACCCCTTCAGGATAAGGTTTCTGAGGACTTCCAACAAGGAACAAGCTTAGGTCTTTGAAGATTATTAGATGTCTAAAAATATAGGTATATGCCAGGTGGGATTTTGGGGGTTTTGTAGGTCTTGGCTCTAGAAAAAGAGTTGAGCTTGAGTGTCCTTCTGGGCTTTAACCCTAGAGATCCCACACTTGGGCCCTGAGGTTCTGCATCCTGCAGACACATAACCTTTGAATAGACATCAATTCCTTAGATACAAAGTGTATGCTGATAAACTGTAAGTGTTTCTGGGAACTCCGAAATTGCTCAAGTGCAACCGGGCTTCCCCTGCCTCCCTTCCTCCCTCCTGTGTTGTCTGGCCCTTGTGTCAGCCAGGCAGGGCTTCTCGGAAACTGTGAGTGGGGTGAAGGGAACCAGACGAGAGAGTTGGAGGTTCAAGCTCTTCCTTCTGAAGCCCTGGTATCTGGCTGGTGTTGAAGGACATGCCTGTAAACACGTAGGTTTCACAAAAGCTTTCACAAAGTCTTCCAAGAAGGAAACCCTACTTTCTTCTCCAAGTGATACTTTAACTATTTGTAGGGACCAATATGAGGTGTTTCATTCACATTGAGCAGAGACAACTGCACACTGTGCACCAACTCCTGTCTTTCTACCTGATCTCGCAGAAGAAGCTGTTGGTACCTTTCACAGAAAAAAAAGTCTGATGTATTTGCAGGCAGAATTTCTGAAGACATAAACTTGAGATCTGTCTGATGTCAGTTTTCATGATTGCTGTTCTTGGTAACCTCCTGAAGACCTGGTTCTTTGCACACGTTTCCTCTTATTTACAGTAGCAGATGACACTTAAGTGAAGATGGAGACCTATGTGAAAAAAACAGAGGTTATAAGGACAAAGACATTAGTAAGAAATTTGTATCTTTAAGTTTAAGCTTTGCTTAGTGCTTTTTTCACAACTTCCCTTTGTTAAGATAAAGTATGAAGACCTTAAATGACACAAAAATTAGCAATTTTTAAAATTTTTTTATTCAAATTACTGCTGCAATTTGGACCATGGGGCAGTTGCATTCACATTAGATGCTTTCTTTTGATTCCAGTAGAAGTATAATCTCACCTGTATGTGAAATCAGTTTGGTAGCTCTGGACAAGTGTCTCTTGCAAAACAAATCCCACAACATCACTAAGAGTTTAGCTGTGCTAGCTATAAGAGGTGAATAAATGAAGAGTGCTTTGGCAGAGATCATAAGGTTATATAGGGAACTTTCTGCTGTGACAGTGTGCCCTGGGGATAAATAGGAGAGATTTTTCTCTTTAATGCTCATGGTAGTTTCTTGATTAGCAAGGAAACTCAATTTAGGAGAGCTAGGGGGGAAGGGAGGTGGAGAAGAAACAAAAATGAGGAAGTTCTTAGTACAGTACCAGAAAAAAAGTGCATATTAACGATAATTGAAATTCACCTCTGTGAGGGCAATGAATCATCAGAAACAGCCTGTGGAAAACAAGGTTGTGCAACCTTGACCAGCGCGTGTCACTGACTGGTGGAATTTTTAGAAAAGCAGCAGTTTGGGCCCATCGCTGTGGTTCGTGATTGCGCACACCTGTTCGACTTGGAGGTTTTGCAACCAAATTTAAAAAAAAAAAGGAAGCTGAACTTGCTGCTTCTCCTGAGCAGTGCAAAAAAGCAGAAAACCACAGCTGTTCTAGCTGTTAACAGATATCAGCAGCATACCCCCTGTTACATAATTGAGGATAACGTTTTTGAAGCATATGGGCTGAAGGTATTGTAAACTCATTAAAACTTTAGGTGGGATACATTCAAGCACATTTCTAGGTTTGATATCTTTAACAAATGCTTACAATTAGAGCTCCTATAAGCAGTTTATTAAATAATAAATGAAGGAAAATCTTGATGAACAAGCAGAAAGTCAGGAATTTATGCACAGTGACATGTGAGCTGCAAGCTGAATTGTGAAAGATTGCTGCCCATTGATTTGATAACTACATGCTTTGGGCAGCTTGAGATTCAGGATGGAGTTATATTGCCTTGTATGTAATTGGAGAGAAATACAGTCTTCAGAAAGCCCTGAGATATGTTTTCTGGAGTTGCCGCCCACTGTTTGCAAACTTCCAGGATCTGACTAAGAAAAGCCGTGGAAAACTAGATGGTTACAAAGTGAGTCTTGAGAGCCTCTATAGTTCTGCTAATCTGATCGTTAAGATGAAGGACAAAGGTTCTTTTTGCTGTTACTGCCCTTGCGGTAGTAATGCAGAGATGAATTTGGACCAGTTCTGAAAGCCTCTTTGCCAAGAAAAATTAAATAATGTTACACTTAAGAGGTTTAACATACAGGCTCTAGTGAGCACAGGTGGTTAAGACTGAAACCAGCTAATGGTTTCAGGGATGCAGCCTCTAGCACTGTGGTTTCTGATGTTACACAGACATCTTACTGGTTCAGGAGACTTGGTTGACAACAGACTGGGGACCTGCGGCCACAGGTCAACAGTTCAAAACCTAGTCAGACCAGTGAACATATCCGGCCAGCGTGTAGAAGTCTAAAGATTGGGAAGTACTCAGTCCGAGAGTTTTCCACTGAACTTACCCACGAAGCTACCAGCTAAAGCCAAAGGAGGACACAATCTTGGTTTTGCAGAAGTGATGAAGTTTGTCAGGTGGTAGCAGTTTCTCGTACCATTTTTGCTGTCCTAAGGCGCAATCATGAGTTACTCAGTATTGACAGGGAAGTGGATAACATATCCTGTAGTTCTCAGGAATATTAACCCTCCAGGCAGGGCTGAAGCCAACATGTTTCCTCCTGCTTTCTGTCCTCTGATGCTCGGATCTTTTCCTGGGGTCGTTCTACAGGGCTTTGGTACCAAGTGAACCAGAGGAGAAATGTGCATAAACTACCAGAGCACCCTGTACTGGATTAGTGCAAATCCAAGCCTGTGTCACCCTGTGCTCCAATGCCTTGCTCTCCTCCCCAGGACACTGTTCAGCGCGTACGCAGAGCAGAGATTTGTACTCATTGCAATTGTTTGCTTTCAATGGCATAGGAAATTTGGTTTGTTTAATCTGCATTTCATTTTGTTGGCATAAAAGTAACTAGAGGGCTATTGGCTGGCACAATACACATTATATGAAAACCACATTCTAGATGATTTATTATTAAGGACGAAGTTTTTCTTTTATGACTGAAACTTGGCTTAAGATTTGGCTTGTTGCTGGCTGGCTGGCGCATTCCCACAGCATGAGATGTGGGCTATCCTAAAAAACGGTTAGCTAGGCCTCTTAAATAAAACCCACGCTTGTTAATGAACATCATGATGATTTTGTAACGTAGCTATAGCTCCAAAAATTGTAATTTAGGCAGCGGGCTTTTAAAAAAAAAACAACAAAAAAACCACACACACAAAAAAAAAAGGAGGGGGAGGGGAGTTGGGGAAAAATCTAGGATCTGACATCCTCTTCTAACTGATCCAAATTGTACCAAGGCCAGAATTTCATCCTTGCTGTTCTGAGGAAACTCAGAGCAGGACCTGATCCTCAAGTGCTGCCTACTTGCCTTCGCAGGTGACCCAAGCAGAGCAGGATATTTTCTGTTATGTATGGGCCATGTAAAAACTTAGCTATATTTATCCAGTAGCACAAGGAAACTGGCGACCTACTTCCCATCTGTCTGTTTTTTTGCCAAATCCTTAGCATGATTAAAAATATTTTTTAATGCAATCAGATGCTCTTTAGAAATAGGAGTGTGTTTGAAGGCTCTCCATGCTGGATAATTTCTGTGAGGCTTTCTCTCTTTTATTTTCTTCCCCCCTCCTACTTTGTTTACAGTTAAGATAGAAAGATTTTTGTATTGCCTATTGTTAGAATTCAAACTATTTAGAAAGTATGAGGTTCAAAAAAGTTATTGGCTTGGTTAGAGACGTATGAACTATTCAGCTTAAAGAAATACCCTGTTCACTCTAAATGCAAAAAATATTTGAAATGGAATCAAGCTATTCATCAGAGAGCTTTTTCTCTGCATGAATTTCAGATCTACAGCTTCAGTGCAATTAGAGGTTAACCTGATCTGTTAGTTTTAATACCAATCCA
The DNA here is from genome assembly GCF_000703405.1 of Apaloderma vittatum. NCBI lineage: Eukaryota > Metazoa > Chordata > Aves > Trogoniformes > Trogonidae > Apaloderma > Apaloderma vittatum. The sequence continues at coordinate 103,974 of NW_009728619.1, forward strand.
AAGCAACATAGCACAACTCTTTGTAAAGGCAGTAAAAAACCCCAATGCTAATAATATTCTGATCGCTTTGGTAAATCTCTGGTATTCATAACAATTGAGTAGATCAAGTTCATATGTGGCATTAATCACACTTCAGCATTACGGATCAAGAACAGTTGAAAAGGTAGGATTTACTGGGGTAAATAGATAATCTATGGAATATTTTTGAAAATTTGACCACGTGTATGTGGATTTTTTGCACGTCATCAAAACCCTGGTCTGATTAAAGGAGTGTATGGCTGCGCAAACAAATTGCCAGGAGAAATTCTTTATTAAAAGTTGTTTGGAACACTGGTAATGCCCTTGAGATCCTTGTTCCTAAACTTGTCTTGTTGTCAAAATCCTATTTGGTGCAGGAGTTGTTTCTGATTTCTTTTTTTACTCCATTTATCCATGGGATATGGGGGAAGAGTGGTGGGATTTTTTTGATTTTGTTATAGCTTGATGTGCAGTGCTTTGATCAAGGTGTCTCATTCCTACCCTATAAACATATCAGGATGGATAACACTAGGATACAAATCTAGATAGTGAGAAAAATTAGTGTCTCCAGCATCTGTGGACAATGAGCACTGCATCTCCTGCTGATCGGGTGATTTCAGCCTAGTTAAACACATTTCTGAGCCCAATATTTATTTATATTGGTTTATGTATTTCACTCAAAGATGTTCTGTGGTGTTTTTATGATATTAGAGTTTTGGAATGTGAGGTGGATAATTGGCTTGTTTTGTAAAGAACATGTCTGTTCACTAAATCAAACTAAAAAATGATTAATCTATAACTTTTATTATACAAGAATGCCAAGGAAAGGAATGGTTTTGAAATGTTGAAATGTTTTGAGCTCTATGTAAATATGTGATCTTACAAGGTATTTTTTTATTAGTGAAATAATCCTTCCTTCGTTGATGACACTTTGCTAGGAAGGAAAATGTCGGAGGGTGAAATTTGCTAGGCATTTTAATTATCCCAAGTTTTCCATGAAAATTTCTCATCTTATGGTGTGAGTGTTTTCTTTAATAAACCTCCCAAATACCTGCAAGGTTTGAGAGTGGTGAAACTCCCTGTAGGGTTACAGGAATCCATTCCAGTCTCACCTTTGGAAGCGAAAGGTCAGTGCAAAAACATTGACTTTTCATGCATGCCGTAACCGAGACTTTTGCCTCCTCGTTACTGTTTCTTGCTTTTGAACTAACGCATCCCCTTACATCACCCAGATTTCCATGGTAGTCGAGCACTCCTGCTTAAGGTGGAAAGCAGTTGTTTGACAAGGGAAAAGTTGTATTAGGGTGAGAGACTGGTGTTTTCAAAGGAGCCTGCAGCTCTGAGCACCTCAGTGAGGTTCCTATTCACAACAGCTTCAAACTTTGCAGCGCTGTACAGGTTGGGTTTCCTGCAGAAACCAAGGACAGAGGGAAATTCATCATTTTTGAAAACTAGATTGCAAACATTTAGGATCGAATGTCTTCAGCAAGGAAAAACCTGCACCGGATTTTTCAGATAAATGTTTTCCAGGCTCTAAAAAAGGACCAACTGTGTTAGGTTGTTGTTTTGTTTTCTTTTCTTTTTTTTAAGGATATTTCAAACTCTTTGAAATATTTAATTTAAAAAATACTGCTTAATTTCAAAATACTGTGAATTCCCTGAAAATTCAGGGCTGTGGGAAAGTCACTGCCCGTTATCTTGCTAATCTGGGCATATCACCATGCTGTTCTTTTAATAGGTGTATTTGTGAAACCAGAATAAGGCTTGCGTGATTTCTTGTGATGATACATGATACCCAGTTTCACAGCAAACTTTGACACTAAGGGATTGAAAAAAATCTTTCTAAGTTATACTGAGATTCTCACGAATCATCCTTTTGTCTGACCCCAAAATGTGGGTGCCATTGCCTCAGTGCCGAACACTGCTGCGACTGTGTAGTCTCTGTTTCCCTATGAGAAGACAGAAACCATCTGGTCTGAAACACAGCTCCTTTTGAAAATACATATCCTATTATGTTAGCTCTGAAACAGTATGAGCAGCCATGCCTCCGAAGAGGAGATGATACCTTAATATGAAGAAAACTTTTTTTAAAAAAAAAAAACAACTTTTTTTTTTTCTTCTAGGGAGATAAGGAGAAATGTGAGAATCATTATTATTATTTTTCTGGGTTCATGTTTTTTTTTATACTGGTCTTTGTAAAAGAAATTTCTCCCAAACAGACCATGCAGAGTGGCAAGCTTGTAGCTTGACTTATTCCTTTGCTTTGTGGTGGGTCCCTTGCAATGCTCTGGTGAGCCCAGAGGGGTACCTCAACCCCCTCCTCCTCTCCAGTTTGACACCTTTAGGCCTGCAGCTCAGTCACAGGAGGGCAGCAGGCTGTGTGCCTTCTGGCCACCTGTATGCTTTTCCTCTTTCTCTCTCCCTCCTCCTCCCTCCACCCCATAACTCAGGAGGTCCTTGCTGTTCGTGTCCGGATGCCTCTTATCAGAAAAGCCACTACACTGCAAGAGACCTGGCCCAGGCATCTTCTGCAGCCCCGTGCTTTGAGAAAAGGTCAAATAGGCAACTAATCTGATTTGGTTTCTATTCAGTATTAACAGCTCCTTCTGCAAGAAAAGAGGGGAGGGGTGGGTAAGGCGTGTGTGCTGGGGAGAAGATCCGAGGACACTGTGTGATGCTGCAGCTGAGCCTGATGCTGCTCTGGCTGGGAAATGTTCACTTCTGATTCATGGCAGCGAGTGAAGAATTAGTGTTGTTTTATCTTCCCCCTCCCCTTTTCCTGATTGGTACTCCTGGCTAAGCAAGTTATGCTGGTTAAAAAAAAATTTAAAAAATGTTATAACTCCCCTTTAACAAGACAGTGAGGCAAATGGCTGTACAAAGGTTGTTAAATGCAAATTTAGTGATATAATTAGGACATAACTATTGTTTTCTGTTTTTAAAAAAAGCCTAGGTTGTTGGGTTTTTTTACGCTTATTTGCCTTTTTGATCTAAAGGTGCAGCTTAGCTTCTGTAATGGGTCTTCTGATAGCAGACTTCTGAATTTGATTTAATAAATCAGTCATTGTACTGTTTGAGAAGCTGATGTTCTCAGCCATGCAGTTTAGAAAAAAAAAACACAAAACCAAACCCAAACAAAAACCAGAAAACCACAAAAACCCAGCAAGCACAACTCAAACCCTTCATTTTAAGTCCTTCATTGGGCTATGACAGGCAGCTCAAGAGCAGCACTCGTGTTTCTTCCCTCTGAGGATGTGAAGTGCAGCCGCCAGTAACATATACTGGGTAACCATTATGTTTAAATCAACACCAGAACACGCTAGGAATGTTGCTGATGCTTCAAGAATGCACCCAATTAATTTAAAAGTATTCTGTGGCTATTATTTGCTAAACTAATCCTGAAAGTAACTGCTATTTTCTTTATAAAGGAGATAAAAACAAAGCAGAGCTGCTCTGTTTAGGTGGGAGAGCTTGCCTGGTTTTCAGGGCAGGTAAGGTAGATTAATAACAGACCACTCATAAGAAGGTTTCAGATCTTTCTGTCGAAGGGTAATAATTAATGATCAAATGTTAATGGAGATGCTGGGCTGTTGATGCCATTAATTCAGCTCAGTGGAGCCAGTCCTGCCCAGGACCTGCCACAGCTGTCACTGCATTCGCTTAATTATTCCAGCGCCTTCAGGCTCTTTTTCCCTTTTCTCTGCGAACTGCAGGACAGTATGGTCTCACTCAAGCAGAATTCCCAAGAACACCCTGTTTCTCAGGCACTGCCTGGCCGGTTCTCTGGGCAGACCTACAGGCAGTAGATGAGCACCAAGTTAAACAAACGACCTCCAGCCTCTCTTGCCCCAGGTCTGGTTATATGGAGAAAGAAGTGGGATGGGTAAAAACAGCTGGGAAAGACCTCAGGGTGGGAATTTGGGAGCAGCTGAGGGTGTCTGAGCATCATCACCCAAGAACACCACCCACTCCTCCTGGTTTTGGGGGGCCAAAGTGCTGGTCCATACTGGTAGTTTAGGTATTCCTATGTACTCATGGGGAGTTCCTACCAATTTAGACATTTCTACCCTGCTGGAAGGCAGTTTTGACAGTTTTGAGGTCTGTCATGATGCAGCATCAACCAATTCTTAGTTGGAGATGGAAGTTAAAAAGGGCAAGAATAACTAAAAATAATTTAGACATTACTAATATCAAAGCAACAGTTAAGGGCAGGGGATCTCAGAGTAGGGATGAACACCAATTTGGTTAAAAGGACATTATCATCAAGCTTTTGGGGTGGAGAAACTGCAGCTTTCCATGTTTAGCTCTGTACTGTCCTGTTGAAACTTGAGAAAAAAATCCTAATCCAGTCTTTCAAGCTATGCTATGTCTTTTTAATGCCTTGGCTCTTCTTCTGATGCAACCCCTTCCTATTTCTCCCAGTTCTTAAAGGACGTGTTAGTTATTTTAACTGCCTTGCACATATCACCCCTCCCCACTCCTCAAAAAAAGAAAAAAAAAAAAAAAGGAAAAAAGTGCAGGTAGGGTTTTTTTGTTTAATTTCCAGTTCTGATGAGCGTTATGTTTTAAAACCAGTCCACTGTGTCTTGAGCTCGTGAGGCTGGAATGCTTCTTGACTTGCTTCCAGACTGAAGTGCTTAAAAAAATGTGAAGCACTACAACAATTTTAAATCACTCTATACACTGCACATGGTGATTTAAAATAATTGAAGCTCTTCAAATTTTTATATGCCCTTGAATTTGGAAGTGATCAAGGTTCTGAGCATGTGCAGTACACAATGATTTAAAATTATTAGAGCTCTTCAAATTTATCATAAGTGTTTCAGCTTGAAAGTGATAGGGGAATCTGGACTTTAGCAGTGTAAAGTGATTTAAAATTATCAGAGCACTACAGATGTTTTATAGGTGCTTTAATTTGGAACTGATCTCAGTTCTGGACTATAACAATGTATAGCATATTACTTTTAAAATCATCGAAGCGGTTTCATATGTTTCTGAACGGGTTTTCTTAAAGTCAAGCATCTTTAATAATTTTAAAATGCATTATGTTGCAAGTAGTACCCTTTTAATAGAATATTTTACACTTTGTAATGATAGCAGCAATGATTGCAGTTTGGTTGCAATTTGCTTCTGTGACTACTTTTTCTCTTTTTTTCTTCCCCCTCCCCCCCAAAAAAAGCTCAGACATTCATGTACTGATGCTTATGGCTTCGCCTTTCCGACACATCTGCTGCGAATGCCATGCAAACCTCATACTGGAGATTTTCACAAAAAAAAAATTTGTACTCACAGCCCATGAGGAGTATAGGTTCTGTCCCTGTACGCACAAATTAGGTAATAGCATGTGCAAATGGATATTTGGCCATGTAATTACCTGGTTTGGGGGTGTGAAAGCCCATCTGCTGGTCCTAATTTCCTTGGGACAATTCTGGTGTGCATCTTAGTGATATCTTTTTAAACATTTTAAGGCATTTTTGAGGGCAAAAGGTGCTAAAAAAATCTTTCTGTTTTCTCACTGACTTTACATTCTTGGCAAATATCTTAGTTTTGATTAAAGGAGAAGGGGGGAAAAAAGTGAATTAAATGAAAATTAACTTACAGAAAAGAACAACCTCCATTTGAATTAGAAATTTCTAACACAGAAGAGTCGTTTGACCTGTGCTCTACTTCTTCGACTCTCCAAGTCACTGTGAGAGTAGAAATTTAACAGGATTAGGAATAAAAGATTCTAATAATAGCAAGTATTTTACATTTAGGATTATGATGGAAGATACCATCATTAACCTTAGCCCTAGGACTTGTTCTAACACCATTAACATCCTGACCTAGAGCTTAACACCATCCTATTTTCCTTGGTTGGTGAAATACTTGGCTTTGTCTTAAATTTTCTTTTTCTTATTAAAAAAAGCAAGTCTAACAGTTTGTGTTTGTTTAATGTTTTAAGGTCTTTCTCTTTTGATGTTTCTCTTTTGGGATAAGAAGCTTATGATGAGAAAGGGGGAACTATAGTCATCGTTTTCAGGTTTAGGCAAGGGATATTTAAATGCAGGAGGTTTAGTTAGGTGGCCTATTTCTGCTGCAGATCAATGGTGTTGAGCGCTTGACTGCCATTTGTACTTTGAAAATCTCTTACTAGATGCGTGAAGTCAGGAACTTAAAAACCCATACATGGGCTGCAAAGTACATTGTTTTATATAAAAAAGTCCAATGTGTTTTAAGTTCCCGAAATGTCCTATTTGGGTTCAACTAAGTACGGGTTTTGGAGCTGAGCTGATGTTTTGGGTGAGATGTACTTCCATTCCTGCATCTCTCGCTGATTTCTAATAAAAATCAATTTTAACATCAGTAGTGTCGTACGGCATTAGTGGGTAAACGAAATGGTTTAAGAGAAAGCTGTGCAATTTATGCTCTTATCACTCTTTCAGCATTTCAAACCAACAAATTTAAGAAAGGTTATTTACAGTGTTTGCTGATATTGAGAAAATTTAATGGCCATCATAATAACTCTCTTGTACTTTTCTGCTGGTTACTGGGCTTGACATAACAGGACTACGAAGTTTCCTTCTGGAAGAAAGTGTTAGGACTTCTTTAACGGCATCAAGCACTGAGATTTTATTTCCTACCTGAGATGGGGTGCAACAGAGCAGCAGACTGGCAAGCAGTAGCTCAGAGATAAGAGACGGTCTTGCAAGTTAAAGCCACCGAACACGATATGCTCAGTTTTGTCCCGCATTGTTGCCTGTCATGGGCTGCATTCAAAACTCCTTGACTAACTCAACCTGTATCTGAAGCAATATGAATTTAATGCAAGTGAAGAACGTTAGCAATCTCTAGGAATTGCTATGAAGATGATTTTTTTTTTTAACCTCAAAATTATTGGCTGCATACTTGGGGATTTTTAGTTTGCGTGTTTGTTGAAGGCGGATGTTCTCCCCGCCTTGTGATTGTAGTGATGACCGTCACTGGAACTGAATATTAACTCTGCAGGGATATAATGCCATGAATAGTATGTACTTTAAACTGGATACATCATAGAAAGGATAAAAAAGGAATTTTAATACACAGATTGTCTTTAATGGACATGATCACCAAAAAACAGTGAAAACTCAACTGCTGCCCCATTACATTTACAATGTGAATGAGAAATTACAGGTTTTAAGAAACACAGATAAGTAAGAAATTGTTGCAGTATGAGGTGAACTATGATATATTGACACTACAAATGCTTAATTAGGTGGTTTTTTATAGATGATAGAACTTAGATTTTTCTAATTCATTTTTAGCTTATTGAAAGATCTCCTTTCCTTTTCCAGTTGAAAGGATATATTACTTGGCCATTGCTTTTTTTCTTTTTAATTTTAAACAAAAAGATAGATTCCTAAAATAATATGATTTTTTTTTTTGTTATTTCCAGTGGTAACAGATTTGTGCTTTTAGTTTGATGGTGTTAAATGATATGGAAGAAGCAGGTCATATTAGGGTGAACTATCATCATTGTTATCCTAATACATTTAAAGGGAGACATTCAAGTCATGCTAATTTGTGTGATAATAACACCCTCATCTGGGCGGTCCTAAGCCAAGGAAATCAATTCATCTCATTCAGCCTTTTGCTGAGTTATATTACATGTATTACCACGCATTAGTATGCTATGTAAATTTGTCGTCCTTTGAATGACAGTTTATTGTAGTGGCACTAGCTAGCACCTCGTAGGTAGAGTTGTGTAGGCATCCTAAAGGTTTTCTTCTTCAAAATATGCATATTTTTTTTTTAAATTGAAAAATGGAAAGTAACCATATGAAAATGGCAATTTTTCCACTGCAGGAAAAACTGTCAATTGCCATTAAGAGGACTCCAAAGATCCGCAATGATTAGTTTTGTTTTCCAAGTTAAGCTCTGTTTTGAGTTGGTTTCAGTGAGTCACAAATCATGTGCAGTGATTTAAGTTCGCTGAGCGAAGGGAAATAGGCAAGTGAGGAAATTTAGTCACTGGAGCTGTTTTGGCCCAGTCTTTTTGAGTGGTGAATGTGTATTTTCCTATGCAGATGAGGAGAAACAGCTCTGTCCTTCTTCAAATCTATGCTCATGGTGCGTATGGAAGCAAGTCACTTATTTTTCCCTTGAAAGTCTATCTGAGTAAGTGTTTTGCTAGATGCTGCTTTTTAACTTAGGGAAAAAAAATGGTGCCGTAGTAATGGGCAATGTGGTGGTGTTTCTGCTTGGGTGACTGGAGGACCTTCTAGCTAGAAATACTCATAGTTCAGGTAACTGTGGTAACTCCTGAAAGTCTACTACAGCAGTTGTATTTCTGGCAAAACATTTCCACCTGGCTTATTAGGGCTTGTTTGTAAAACAAATTATTATGAGATGTAATTAGCGCATTTTTTTTTTTACTTTTTCCACCTAATTTGATTTTTTTATAAATGAAAATATTAAAGGACATTTTTATGTCCCCGGGGAACTCCAAATCAGTTCTGTAAGTTGATTTGTTTTAAATAAATAAATACATTACAAATAATAATAACAAAAAATAATAAGCAAAAGACTAACCTCTTTCACACCTTGGATGCTTAACATTTAACAACTGGTGCTCCAAAAAATGTATAATAAATTATGCTTTGGTGAAACTTAAATTAGTGACTATTTTAAAATAATTGTTGCCATATACTACGATTTTAACACTTTTCCAGAGGTGGAGTATGTGATGTCTGAGGCTAAGAATATTTTAAACATGTGCTTAAAAGAGAGCAAACCACTAAATTCACAGAAAATTCAAGTACTTATGAAGTTTAACATGAAAAGAATCTCAAATGTATCTCAGAAGGAAATTAGAAAATATTTTTCTATTTAAATAAACTAAGCACCTTGGCCCAGGGAAGGCACAGTCACTTAGAAGCCCTAAATATAGATGAGAATGGCAAATCCAAGCCAAGAAGCACTGCCTATTAGATTAACTGCACATTGGGCATTGTGATCCAGGTTAGGGAGCGTATCTGTGGGCCGTTGGAGACATGAAATTGTACATTTTGAGGCCCTGAAGTGCAAGAGGAACCAGTCCATCACTCTGTGTAGCAATTCTGATGAAGTAGGGTTCCTCAGGCACAGAAGCTTCTGCCCACGTGACACCAAAAGCCACATTTCTGGAGTTCCCCTGTGAATATGTTGAGTTTTTTCTATATATTTTTTTCTTTTTTAAAAAAATAATCAAAAATAATTGTCTTACCCATCTGTTAGTGCAGAGGAAGCAGAAGATAAGCCAGTTGTGCCCTGCTTTATTCTGAGCCTTGTGGACTTCACTTCTATGCCTGGCTCCTGTGTGCATCGCAACACAAAGCCTATGAGCAAGCCACGGATGGAACATTTGCCTCTTGAATTTTTGTGCTTTTGTTGATTTGTCGCATAAATGTTAGATAAACGTAGCTTTTTAGGTGTTAATACTACATACTGTTGAGGTGCTCACAAGTCCTCTCAGCATTCAGAAGCACTATTTAAAAATTAACTCAAAAGGAGGTTCCACCATTTTATGGCGTTACCTGGTTTAACGTGAGCACATGAATTTTTAACTGTCTGTCTTGTTAAGTACCAGATCAGTGGCTTTTGCTGTAGATGGGGGAGAAGCATGCAGTGTAAAAGTCTCTTGCAAAACAGTTGTAAAATAAAATAAACCAAACCCAGACTCAAACCCAAATGTTGGGTGGCTTCTTGTGGGACAGTGGGAACTTTCCTCAAACTGGTTGAGCCATCATTGCCAAGGTGCTCATCAAAGAAAAATCCCAGTACTTTGCATGTTTTCAAACTTATTTGGCCGATGAGGAATTTGAGCTGAATAATTTTTGTATAACAAATGCTATGAAGCTCTGTGAACTATTTTTCTGAGCTATCTGTAGAAATGACTTCAATTCCAGTACGGTCCATTGACAGTGGTTAGAATCGCCTTTTCCAACAGCTATGGTGCTTTAGTGCTCGTCACATCTTCCTCCTCCAAATGAAGTGACGGACTCAGTTTTCTCATTGGATGGTAGCAGTGCCTGGAAAACATACAGATATCTATCTCTTTATAAAAAGAAAGCATTCTCCTTTAAAAATCTACACTGTGAAACAATTTTCTTACTTTTTGTTGTTACCTGCTTTGGAGTAAAAAAGTCAGCCTGAAAGTCAAGAGAGAAAAAAACCAAGATATTAAAACTCATTTATAAACATGTTCCTTCTTAGGCAGATTCAGATTGTGACCATAATATGAATGAACACAGATATATCACAAAACTACTGTACTTCACTACCAAAGGTGGTTTATGACTGGCAAAATCCCTGATATGTATAGGGAAACTATGGGTATTTCTACTTTTCTCATGGCTCTGTGTAGTAGAGGTACCAAGATGCTGATAACTTTCTGCTTTCTTCAAATGAAATGCCAGCATCATTCCAGGCAGCAAAATTATTTTACTCTTTTGGAAAAACACAATGCTTGCAGCGATCAGTGTCTGTACTGAATTGATACTGTCTGTTCTGGTCATAATACTTCCTTGGGTTGTCATATTGGCTTTTCTCTCTTCCGTGCCCCAGAAGAAATAAAAACAAAAATACCGTTTTGGTATGTAGTCTTAAAACAGTTTCTTCTTGGACATGTGATAATTAAAGACTCTGTCTTGTTCTTAGCAGTCATTTCGGTTGAGACCACGTTGTACCATTCACTTGAAAAGCTGAGATGCAGCCCACAAGCTGTAGAATTTGCCCATCAGCTACCTGGGAGATGGGGCATAGATGATTTTTGTGGAAGGCAGGAAAAGAGATCAAAATATTAACTCTTTTTCTCAGTAATATATGTAGTATTCATCTTGGTTTTATTTTCCTTCCCCTTCTAAAGCTTTTTTCCCTGTTTCACCCATAATTTTCTTATGTAGAAGGTTCACTTTGCCTTCTTCCTAATTAGCCTTGACCTATAGCTCATGAATGGGGCTCCTGATCGTCCAGCTGATTTCAAACATCTGAGTGTGGAATAATACGTCATTCCCAGTGATTTGGAACAAACAAAGTCATTCTCTATCCCTGCATGAAGCTCTGTGTTTAAATCACACCATATGAAATCTATATCTCGGTGAGGTCTTTGGGCTGCAGCAGCACACAACTGTAAACTCCCAAAGAGGACCGAAGCGTCCCACAAATTGTGGCAAATTTCCCACAAAGTCCTGCAAATTGCAGCAAAATTCATGGGAAAAGAGACAGGAAATAATTTTTTCCTGCCTGGGGAGAGCTGTTGTAAAGATCTGATCTGCAGGTTCTCACAAATGTTGGAGGAAAAATACATTTTTAATATTGCACTGTGGAATATATCTCTTTTCCTATTTCACACTTAGGGGAAAGCACTGAAAATTGAGTATGTGTTATAGATGTTACTTTTCACTGGTGTGATACAGCAAACGCCGCAGGTATACGTATTAATACAATATAATACAGGGATGCTGGATAATGTGACCTGCTGCTGAACGTACACTCCTCTCTTACCTACAACTTGTCGACTTGCTGAAGTGGCTGTGCTTGAACCGCTGCCATTTCAAATATTAGTAGAAAGCCACATATTCTTTCATGCTTCGGTTATGAAGGGGGTATATAAATTATTTAATTGGGAGAAAGTATTGCATTAATTTATTTACACTTCTAATGCATTTACAGAAACGTGTTCATCCCTAGTGAGAATTCTAAAACGACGGCCTAAAGTTGCACCAGAGACAGGGCTGCGGGTTGCAAGGCGTTATAGGCAGAGAAGCAGCCCCTTTTCATCCTCTTGTGGTTGCTGCATTTTTCAGAGCGAGATACAAGTGCCTGCTGTACCCTTGCTGGAGCTTTGCCAGAGCCTCCTTTTCCCTCAAGGAACACGTGGTGGTTATATATCCGTCTCTTTTGCCTCACCGCTCCCTACATCTCAAGGGCAACTGCTCTCTACAGATCACTTGTATCGTCCCAAACTGAGTTTGGGATAATTGCCCCACCGGTGCGATGCGTCTTAATCTACTTGACAATGTCAACTCAAAGGAATATGTTTCCTGGAAAAGTCTTCTAATTTAAGTGTGCTGAAGCTTTTTGTACTAGTCTGATTAACTAGCACCCAGGCTTGTGATCTCCTTAGGCTTCTGTTTCACAGGTACAGCTAGAATTCTGAAATATTTAAAACCATATGCCTGTTTTGCCTCAAAGAAGAGGCCCTGTTTTTTAAATTTTGTTTAATCCTTCCTGGATTTACACTTCAAGGCAATGGGTTCTCAGCTGCTGCAAAAGTGCTGAAATTAGAGTCCAGATTAACCACAGAATTTAAGAATAGCGTCAATGCTGAAAGTGGTTTTGAATAAGATGTGGGTGTTTATTAGGAATGCTCAGCTGCACAAAACCCACTCCAGAGTTGGACAGAGATTGAATTAATGAAGGAGTGAGCCAAAAATGGATCAGGGAATACTCTGGGCTCATGGGCATCCAGTGCCTGTGGTGGTAGTTTAGATGCTGGAATAGAAGCATGAATAGGAAAAGGCCAATCCAGTTAGAGAAAAATGTTGATGGTGTTCATGCTCTTCTGTGGAGCCAGTGGAGTTACTCAACAGGATTATATGCTTGTGGCCGGTGGGCAGAGTGACATCTTCCAGGTGTTCTTCCCCACCTTGCTGTGATTGCAGCTTGGGGATTTCCAGAGCTGAAGATGTGTCTTTATTGATCCTGCACCTGGCGTCAGAGTTTGTTAAAAAGCAGCCTGTCTATCTGTTTCATCAGAGAATGTTTCTTAGCTCTAGGTTAGCAATTCAAAGCTGGGAAAGAGGATATGAAGGGAAGAGGGTTAGTGAAGAAAAGACTAATTTATATGGCATTTAGCTCTGCAGGACTTGCTTTGATTGGGACAGATTTGTTGTTCCAACCCAGCAGCATGGGAGAGGAAGCCACTACTATGCCCTGTGCTTTTGCAAAACTGCTCTGGTACAATTTAGAGAAGGCTCTTGGTCTCCTCTTTGACTTCCTCCTACGTATTTTTCCTAGTCTTTACTTTTCTTGTGACTGGACCTGGGCAAGTATATTAAAAAAAACGTGCTTCAAGTTTGCTGGTGGCTGCAGGTTTATTCTGACCTCCAAACAGAATAAACTCACTCGCCAGATAAAACTCCATCATAGTTCTGGCTGGTTTCACTACACAGTATTGGACAATACAGATTTTCACTTGCTGTCTTGACATAGAGTTACTTTGCTGACAAAGTATGTTTATGTTAATACTTAAACTGCCAAGAGCTATATGCAATTTTATGCTTGCGTTCTTTTAATCACCTCCCTATAATATCAAAAAGTACATGCATTCACTAAAAATATGAATGAAAGCTCCTTCTTGGGGGGAAAAAAAAAACCCAAACAAAATTAAACCAAGCAACCTCTCTCTCCCAAGCCTGATGTTAAGTGGAAATATTTTTGATGCTGCCTTTTTAATAGAATAAAGATGTGCACTGAAAGCACAACAGGCTTTATAACAGAGTGACCCTCTGTCCATTTACTGTTACTAAGAGAGCAGCAGCCTTCAGCTCGCTCTTCCAAGCTTCCTGAAAGGTGTTACAGCTTTTCCTCAGAGGTCTCGTCTCCAGGATAACAATGATTTACCTTATTTACTCAAAGCTGACCTACCCTTTAGTATACTGCTCCTTCACTTAGTCAGCAAGATGGGTGCCAGATATTGTTCTCCTGCAGGAAGTTCTTCCTGGAATTCTGCAGCAAACCAAAGGTTCAGGCAGTGGGAAAATGAAAATAAGGTCAACTTTCCCTTAGGACTAGAGAATACAAGAAATACACTGACACCATTTGAGACCTTCTTCCCAGAAAAATAGAAGCCACAACTACAGCCAGATTACACAAACTGCTTCAAATATGTAACTGTTACTTTTCCCCAAGATGGATTTCATCTAACCTGTGTTTAAAGCAGAGATGAAAATGGTTTGTTTCTAGGAGGGATTTGTTTCTAGGGATTGCTGTCTGATTTTTAATATGCAGAAATGTTTATATGTACTGGGTATTACCCAGTACAATCAAGCCTCTGCAGAAACAGGGGCACTGCAGATAACTTGTGTAAGACAGAGCAGCAGTATTTATTTGTGCTCTGAATTGCACTGTTAATCTAACTTTAAATAAACAAATATTCCTGGCAGATCTTAGCTAACTTCCTCCTGGCTGGCCAGGGAAAATGTGAAGCATCTCTGAGAAGCTCTATAGCATGAGCAATGCGTAACCTGCATCGGTGACAGGAATAAGGAGCGTATATTTTTGACTATATTAATAGTTTCTTTCACCCGACTTGGCCCCAGTTTCCAGAAATTATGAATCATAGTTTTTGATAAAATAGTAACAGTGAGGAAAAAAGAGTCCTCCGTATTTCCTAGGGATTGTTGCTGAGTGTCAGTTTGTCAAACATGCCTCCTCTTCACGTCTATCTTCTCTTTCTGAAAAAGGATGCAGAGAAAGCTTTGGGTCTGCTTTTTAAGTTACAGAGATTACTGAAAAATTACAGACTGGTGATATATATTTTTTTTAAAAAAAAAGCTGCTGATGAGGACAGGAACACTATGGAGCTTGGGCAATAAAAAGTGACAGAGCTGAAAAGTTACCAAGGAATGTTTCAGAGAAACAAAGGATGTGGTCTTAGGGTCTCCAGAGAGAGCAGTTATTTTATTATATTCTGTTGCTATTATCACTTTCATTTTGTTCCAGGGAGATTTTCAGCAACTTGAGAAACGGATTTTTTGGGGCCAGCTATCCCTCAGATGTGTGCATGTGACTCCCCTTGACTTTTACTGGAGTGCTGTGCAGGCATCCGAGGGCAGAACGTTTCCTTCATTGCGTGGTTTCTGTAGCCAGCAGAGCGTCCATACACACACACAGAAATAAAAGTGGCTGACTTAACCTCTCGTTAACATGAAAGGTTCTTAATACAATGGAGATATGTTCGTTGGGAAGTATTAAGAAAAAAATATTTTTGGGGCTGTTTTTTTCTCCTCCACATCATAAACACAGGTCTTTTTGTCTTTTTTCTCCCTCTCTCTCTTTTTTCTCC
>NW_009728620.1:0-4581 GCF_000703405.1 Apaloderma vittatum
CTACATCTGTAACATCTCAGGAGAAAACCATGGTTACGTACAGTTGTAACTAATGTCATTGCACCCCTATAAAATCCATCACAGCAGTGATCTGAAGCTGTGGCAGTAATTCAGCTCAGAGATGGGCCACATGATGTGTTTGTTTTGTCAAAAGCCTTTTCCTGGACTCTAGCTGCAGGCTCTGACATGTATTTGAGTCATATTTTACTAGTGTGCACGGCCTCTTCCTCCCCCTGATCCAAGGGACCGGGAGGTCATATAGCCATGATCAGAATGGGAGTAATTCTAAGGGGAAGAATATTGCAGAGAGACTGGGAGAGTGTTGGAATCAGGTTATGTTGGCCTACAAAAACACTATGGAGTCATGCCCCCCACAAAAAGAAATTATTCTAGGATGTGCAAAAATACATAGAATCATAGAGTGTTCAGGGTTGGAAGGGACCTCTAGACATCACCTAGTCCAACCCCCCTGCCAGAGCAGGATCTCCTAGGGCAGCCACACAGGAACACGTCCAGACAAGATTTGAAAGTCTCCAGAGCAGGAGATTCCACACCCTCTCTGCGCAGCCTGGGCCAGGGCTCTGGCACCCTCACATCTCTCTTCATCTTGAGGTGGAAATTCCTATGTTCTAACTTAAACTCATTATTCCTTGTTCTATTGCTAGGCACTACTGAGAAGAAATTATCCTCTTCCTCTTGACCCTCACCCCTCAGATATTTATACACATTAATAAGATCCCATCTCAGCCGTCTCCCTTCAAGGCTAAACAGCCCCAGTTCTGTCAGTCTCTCTTCACAGGAGAGAGGTTCAAGTCCCTTGATCACCCTCGTAGCTCTCTGTTGGACTCTCTCCAGCAGGTCCCTGTCTCTCTGGAACTGGGGAGCCCAAAACTGGACACAGGATTCCAGGTGTGGTCTCACCAGGGCAGAGTAGAGGGGGAGGAGAACCTCCCTAGACCTGCTGGACACACTTTTCTTAATGCACCCCAGGATCCCACTGGCCCCCTTGGCCACAAGGGCACGGTGCTGTCTCATCAGTGCCCTGTGTTGGCTGAAGCTAATCTGCATCTTTATAGGTTTAAATGAACACCTAGTGGAGAGACTCTTGATGGACAAGACCCAGCTTGAGGCTCTTGTAGTAAATTTACTGTACAGATTTTGCCATTATGAGACACTGACCTGTCTCCTGCATCTACTTAGACTCAGATCTGTTTACTTTGGTCTTTAAATAACCTATTGCTGCTCTTTAGTTTTGAGGGTTTTTTCCTCAGTCCTGTAGAAATAAAAGGTAACTGGGGTTCTGGCTTACATCTTGTGAAAGAGATTTTTTTAACATTCTCATTATAAGATCTTCTCAGAGAGTATGACCCAGAAAATACCAGTCTTTACTTTTGTTGAGTTCTCAGTGACAGACAGGAGCAAACCCATCCTTTCAGTGCTAAACTGGGTAACTTTGATTGAGAAATAATTGCAAGGTAATAAATAGGAAATGGCAGGATGCAATTTTTCCAAGTTTGATTTTCACAGAAGCACACTGTTGCACGCATCATTGAGCTTCTATTGTTTTGTTGGGTTTTTTTTTCCTCAGGGAAAGAAAGATCTCCTCCCTTTATTGGGAAAATGTGAAAAATATTGAATTGAAAAACCTGAAGAGATCATCTGGGGCTGAGGGAACATTTACAAACACTGGGATTTTGATAGGTGTGAAAAAAAGAAGATCAATCATCCAACCATTTGAAGTTTTCTTCCATGGGTTACTTTCATAACAAAAAGTCACATATTGCTCTCTATTGATATTTCATTTTAAGAAAGAAAAGAGAAAACAGGGTATATGCCCGTCTCCCCTTCTAGGACATGGGTTCAAGTCATGTATTGTTATTTGTTCAGATATTTTCACTGTCCTGCAGGAGTCAGAAAATTCTCAAGGTTTACTCTCTCAGGTGGCCTTCCCGCTTATGTTATGATGGAGAAAGGAGAGGTGCGCAGTGCTACACAACTGTGTCCTGTAAAAAAACATTACTGAACTTGTTGTCCAGAGATTAATCTCTTGGATGGCAGAGGTGAATTAAACGTCCCAGCAGTAATGGATCTCTCCTTGTTCTCACCCCTTGAGGATGTGAGTGCAGGCAGTGTTACGGTCGGTGCTGTATACCACAACAAAGGCAAATCAGAAAAGACTAATAATTCCAAAAACATGATGAAAAGGAAATAAGAGGATTAAACAATTTATTTGTCTCTTTACAGCCAGCAGATTGTTCTCAACTTGTAGTCAGTGACAGGATAATGATCCACTCTGTCAGGGAGAAGAAAGAGTTACAGGGGACAGTGCTCTGGGGAAATGTTGCTTTGCTCCAGGAGCACTGATGTTATGTTAAGACAATGCTGAAAGTTTAATGGCTGCTCTCCTGCTTTAAGCGCAGTGGGCTTAGTTTGGTTTAGGAGAGTGCAGAAAACAGCAGATTTATGCTCATTATGCTGTTGATAAGCAGAGAAGCTACTTAAAAATGTTTGCAAAATTCTTTCTGTCTTGACAGGTAACTGATGACTCTTTTTGGATTAATAGGCCATTAACAAAGTCCCTGCAGGCTCAGGTTCGGTTCCTTCCTGACTGACAAGCTGTAGCATGATACAGGTATGCAAGAGCCAAAAGCTTCTTTTCCATCTTCTCGGCGTCACACAGCAAAGTACCAGAATGCCAAACAAACTATACACGTCCTGTTGCTGTCAAAAGCCTCGCATGCCGGTACTAAAATCTGGAAGTCTAAAAGAGCAGATCATTTCTATCTTTTTGTTTGCACAGAAACTAACAGTTTTGTTGTTTATCAAATGCATGAAATGATCCTGATCTGTAACTGGAGCCGAAATATAAAATAAATACTGAAGATGCACTGATGTAAAATGGCCAACTGACCTCACACTGGGTTTTGACTCCTGTCTGGTGGAGGTCTAGTTTTCTTAAATACTTGTGTCTGGGGCTCACTGGAAGTCACGCACAAAGACCACTTGCCTTTTTCCCTACCAGCATTACTTCTCTTCTTTCAAGGATGACAGGCCAATAGCATCCTGGGGCGTGCTGAGCTAATGCCAGCAGTAATTCTCCTTTGTGGATCAAATAGCAGGAATTGGAATGAACCTTCCTCAAATTCTCTTTCAGGATCTCCTCCAGGCAAAACTTTGAGGTTTGCATAACTCTGAAAAGTAATCTGACTTTAGTTTGGCAAGGAAAAAGAAGCCTCTTATTTGTGCCAGGCAAAAATATATGTCTTCTTAGTAGCATTTTCATTGCTAATGTGTCATTTCTATCTTCTTTTTTTTTTTTTTCCTTGACATGATTTACTTCTAAGGACATTTTTACAGATATTCTTTCAGGCGTGCTGAGACAAGAGTAACATATTTGTAGTAGTTTATCAGAATGCATGAATTTGACGTGATCAAACAAAACATTGTAGTTAGTGGTCTGAATATGTGCTTGAAAACTGAAGGATGATATGAATAAATAGAAAAATAATTTTTCCTTCGTTTCTTGAAGTACTCCCAGAGGTCTCAATAAGGGTACTCCAAAGAATTAAAAAGGAGAATGTCATTTTGCAATTAATAGACAGAAATGTATGTTTAATAAAACATAATACATTTCCAGAGTAAAAGTAAAGCAGTTTTTATCTTCCTTTCTGATCAAGGCAAAGAATTTCTGTGATATTTTTCGTTTTCTCATATGAAGTATTATTTATAATTTGGAGCCAAATACAGCCCAAAGATCTCAAGATATGGTAACGTCTGCCGTTAAAACTTTGTGCTAGCAGTTACAAGAAAGCTTAGTTCAGGATCTGCTCTTTGGGCAGCATCAGGAGATGGCTTGTGTCTCAAAGGTGGGTATTTATTTACTAAAAAAAAAAGAGAAGAAAAGAAAACACGCGTGTATGTCTGTCTTCTCAGTGATACAGCTGTGGCTTCTTCTTGCAAGAGTTTTTGTGGCGGATTCTCTTGAAATTCTCAAATGTAGCAAGCTCCGTGACAATCTCAAGTTCCTGGTGATTTTCTAATGTTTTGGTGTGTTTCAAAATGTCACAGAAGCGTCCTGCTTTTAAACGATCGTCCTCCCTTTGTTCACGCTTTAGTCTTTTTGGAAGACGAAAGACAAAACAGTCTAGCAGCACATTGTGTATTTAAATTAGGAGATGTCAGAGGGGCCGAACAAAGAGGAGGGCTGCTAAGACAGGTTGGAAAGAGGTCAGGCTGGACTGCATCGATCACTAGTTACAGCTTTAATCGCAGGGAGGGAAATCCATAGGGCGCCCCATGGGCGATGCACAGCTTTCATCACACCTTTGTCAACGTTGTGGGTGATGGAGCACAGGTTGTAGGTCCTCAATGCGGTGCCCCATGGAGTTCAAGTTAATAATCAAGAGAGGAAGGAGGGAACACAGCGCTGAACAAAAGGGGCAGTTTGAAGTGATTTATTGAGAGGGTGGAATATCTCGTTACTACGTAATGGAGAAAAAGTTTTTAAAACACCAGAAGGCTTTAGGCTTTCTGTGGCAGGAGATGGCCTTGTCTTACATGGCATATTTTTTCTGTAGGGAA
>NW_009728620.1:4612-10905 GCF_000703405.1 Apaloderma vittatum
CTCTGCTCTCTTCAAGCATGTATTCTCTAATCCTTCTCATAAATTAAGAGACAGTAATCACCTACTGCTTTTCAAAGTTTCCTGTTTGATGTCTTTGTGCTTAATTCAGCCTTTACATCGGGGTTAAGCCTGGCTTGCTCTTTTTAGTGCTGCCCCTATTTAATCTTCTTAATTTATGTGATGTGCTGATATTTGTTTGGGACTCTAAAATAGATATAAATAGCAAAATGGAGATATCACTAAAAGACAACCTCTGTTAATACGAACCGGAAAGTAATCTTTCTGTCTTCTCTAATGAGACCACATTCATGAAGAGAAACTGTAAATGGGAAAGGGTTCACTTCATGTTAGCTTTTTGTTTTCTTAAAGAGAAAATGGAACCCAGGAAAAGATTTTTGGTATCTTTGGGGGTTTTTTGGTATTACATCACATGTGATGCGAGGACCTTCTTTCCTCTCCTAACACTAAAAATGAGGTGTCATTCCCCAAACTTTCCGACTTGGTTCGTGTTTTCTCAAAATGATGTCTCCACTTGTAAACTTCCCCTTGCACTTGAATTTGCTCTAAGCTTGAGACCTCTTACATGGACACTGTGTTGCTGCCTTTTACACAAGGACCCAATCCCGATGCATTGGAGCAGAAATTTATCCTAGGGATGGAAAAATATATCAGGGCCAGAAGAGCAAGCCATTTCTGCTAGTTGGCTCCAGAAATCCCTGCTGAGCTGGTGTCCCCAGGCCTGATCACCTTGGTCTTGTGGCCACTCCTCCCCTGTTTTATGCAGAGGGACCGTTGCCACTGCCATTGCCACTCGTTTCGGGGCTGCTGAAACTGGGCAAAACTGTGCTGGCTCCACTGTGATCTTCACCGTGAGCATCTCAGCCACAGCCAAGGGCTCGGATTGCTTCCTCTTTGTGCCTAATACTTTGTTATTGTGACTCCTCAATAAAGGCTTAAATTAACGTGTCTCATGTTAGACTAAGTATATTTATCTTAGGCTAACACAACCGCAGCTAATAATCATGCTGTAATTGAAACTTGCCTTTGACATCACCTCCTGACTGACTAATTGGGTTGTGTCTAGTTATTCTCTTCTCACTAGTTTTTTTACTGTCTCTTCTGATCAACTTGAAAGGTAACTCCCCAGCAGTATTAAACTAAACCCAAATTGACCTGTCACAGAAACCAGGGCATGAGTTAATTTTTTACACTGGAGACCTTCCTGAACAAGTTGAGCAAGGTGAAAATTTGTGCTTTGGTGCATGGTGGAACTTGATGATTCCTTGTGTCACCCAAGGTTTTGGAAGTCAGTTTTACTGTTGCTTGGCTTTCATCATAATTATTTCCGTCAGGACAATATGGGTTTTAGAGGATTCCAAATCTGAATGTTAACATGTTATTCTCTCACCATATGCAAATGAACATATGAATTGTGGGATATTAAAATTATGTTCTTGGGGTAGTTTAAAGCATATAACACACCCTGCATGGTGCTATTTATAAACATGGAGAGAGAAGTGAATGTCTCAGTTAAGACAGCCAGCTGACTCTGTGGCTTACAACACATAAAGCAGTTCCCTCATAATGTTTGCATTTGTGGGAATATTTCTTTTTCCTATACTTTGTCATGCACCGATTTTAAATGACTGATCTCTTGCACGATAGCCTGTGTGGCTGTGATACAGCTGGCAGGCAATCTAAGGCATTCTTTATTTTTTTTTAATAAATAAGTTAACATAATGGTGATTGAAACTGTGACTATATTAAATCTGATATAAATAACCTGACTTACATAAAGACAGCTATAACTTTATAACTCAAATTCACCTACAGATTCTGTATCACTTCATTCATTCTAAAAACATTTCTAGGAGAAGCGTACAGCTGACTAGCCATGATTTTTGTTGGATTGACAGAAGGGACTTCTCATCCTTGCATTCACCTGTTAATTCTTTAAAAGTGTAAAGAGCAATAGGACATCATGTTACCCGATATACACACAGACAACCTGAATAATACAGAGATCCATTTCAATGCTGAGTTTATTTTTTCCACTACAAGAAGCACGTGGTATTTCCACTAAATGCCTGTGTAAATTCACAGCTGGTGTAAATCAGCAAATTTCCATTGACTCCTTTCTTGATGCAATGTAACTTTAGGAAGTGTCTGACATTGCTATCAAAAGGGTAGAGAACAAGAGAACAACCAGGTCCTCAGATACATCTAACTCCCTTCAGTAGAGCAGCATCATACACACTAAGCAGACTTTTTGTATGAATTTTTCTTAAACACCTCAAAGTATGGGTTGTTGTTTTTTTTCCTTACTCCAAAAATGATATAGCCATGTCACATATTCTAGATTAAAAAAAAATAAAATAAAAGTAATATATATTACTTAGCACAGCTGCTATTCCAAACATGCTGCATAAATCCATGCTCTTCATTCTAGCAGCTGAAGCAATCCCAGTCCTCTCGGGAGAAATGGAAGTCTTGGCTAACCCTACTGTGTCCTGTGCCTCCCACTCCCACCCTTGGAGTGGGGTGAAAGGATTTAGGAGAGATTTACTGTGGCAACAAGCCTAAACCCATCTATTTAATTCCAAAGCTATTTTCCTTTTGCAAAAGGAAAGCACACAGCCTTCCTTTGTGCACCGCTTTGCGGCGTAAGACTTCTCTTCATTAAAGCACTGTATAAGTGCAAGACTTTTGTACCCAGGTCACTGACTGGCTGCGCTCTTGGTTCTTCTGCTACTGTTCATGCTGTGATGTTAGAGGCTTTCCATCATCTGATATATCTGGATGCTGTTAGATTTATATCTGAGTTTGTTTCAGGTTGAGATCTTTTTCATATTATTTAAGGGAGCAGGATGCCAAATTCCCACCATGGTAATGAGAAAGTAACCTTTCCCATTCAGAAAGGGTTCTTGTGTCTCAGGTGAAGGATTTCTCTTGTACTAGCTAAAAACTTCTCTTTTCCAGACTGAACAATCCCAGCTCCCACAGCCTGTCCTCGTAGCAGAGGTGCTCCAGCCCCTGGATCATCCTTGTGGCCTCCTCTGAACACGCTCCAACAGATCCACGTCCCTCTTATGGTGGGGGCACCACAACTGGACGCAGTATTCTAGGTGAGGTCTCACAAGAGCAGAGTAAAGGGAGAGAATCACCTCTCTCGACCTGCTGACCACGCTTCTCTTGATAGATCCCAGGATGCGGTTGGCCTTCTGGGCTGCATGAGCGCACTGCTGGCTCATGTTGAGCTTCTCATCTATCAACACCCCTAAATCCTTCTCTTCAGGGCTGCTCTCAACCCACTCTGTGCCCAGTTTGTATTTGTGCCTGGGATTAGCCCGGCCCAGGTGCAGGACCTTGCATTTTGACTTGTTGAAGCTCATGCAGTTTGAGGTGTTCAAGGCCAAGTTGGACAGAGCCTTGAGTAGCTTGATCTAGTTGAGAGGCGTCCCTGCCCATGACAGGGAGATTGGACTAGATGATCTCTAAGGTCCCTTCCAGCCTAGGCCATTCTATGATTCTGTGATTCTATGATTTACACGCGATGGTTTCTGATCAGATGCCTCTCTCACAGGTGAACGCGACGAATATAGATGGTAAAATTACTTTTTATTAAAAACCATATGCAAGGAAACACTTGAGTTTGCTACTTTTGAGAAGAAAGATTTCTTTGAGTCCTGTGTTGCTTTTCCCAACACCAGCTGCCGTTCTATATGTAAGAAGCTGTATAAAAAATGTCCATGAGGTCTGTATTATAAATCACATTGATTTCTGTCTCCTGAAACAAGCTTTAATACTTGGCTGAGCTATCACCTCTGTTAATAATATTCTTTGTTAAAAACCAACTGGGTTTACAGGAATGCTGTCTTGTTTGAATGGAAAACTGTAAAGACGGTCTGGCTGATTTTCTTTCTGTAAAAGTTATTTATTTCCTCTCTCTTCCATGTTTTTGTGTAGGTTTTTGAATCCCTAAGGACTCTGACTGCAGCAGGCAAATACAACTTCTTCCCTTAATCCCTGAAGCTCAGCAACTATGTCGCTTCAAACACCTGGAAGGTAAGAACAGGTGTTGTCATTTTTCTTCAGAACAATTTTTTTTTTTCTGAGTTATTAATAATGAGAATAGTTGTGTTCTAGTTTGTCTTAGAACTTCCGAAAAGTCCAAAATTATGTAAAGTCTCAGGGGGAGCTCTTGTCACTTCCATGAAGGCATTGCTGTAGGCATATACAAGAAATTCCAGAAACTGTAAGGTTGGACTATTTTTTTTTTTTTGAGTTGTCATGGGTAAAAGAGAGGAAAGGAAAAGAATTAAAGCTTGACTCCAGATGCATCTTCAACCTGCTTTCAAAAGTATGATTTACAGATTTCATTGTAAGAATCTGCACCAACTTCTACTCCTGTGTAGTAGAACTAATATGTGCATAAATGATGAAGCTACTTCCATCATCTAACAAGAATAATTCAGAGATTAGGACCTGCAGATGACTTTCTTATGCAGTCACCAGCCTCTTGAATTAGAACCTGCTTTGGATAACCATCATCTTTCCATGGAGACATCTCACAGAGTGATCATTAAAACTCCTGCTTGCTTGCCAGTTGCCATGGAAGTTCTTTGTCACCCAGTAGGACAATGGAGCTGTGTAACTGAGCACACGAGGGTTTGTTTCCCATGCTGTTTTCCCTGTTTTGTTGCCTTTGGCAAGCACGTTGCTGTTGACTGCACAACTACAATCTTCAACAGAGTTTGATATGCTAAATTTGTTTCATGTTCATCTAATCTATGCTATGATTAGTATTTGCAAGAACAGCACGTGCCAGGAGTGAGTTAATGTTTACATAAAAGATATAAGTTAATAAGACCTAGGCAAGCTCAAGGCTACCAAACTGACTTGGCTTACTGACAGCATGTTAATGTAAAATGCAGACCATGTTAATTGTTAAATATGCTGATCACTCTTTGCAAATTCTCATCAAATTAAATGCAACTTCAGAGCAAAGGAATTAATTTAGCATCTTAAATGGCGATGCTCCTATTTTAACGTGTGGGTATTCCCAGTCTTCCTCTCTCCCATCCTAACATTTTTCTGTACTCTTCCATTCTCCTCGAGACAGTACATGCTGTGTGATCCCTTATAACAGAACACACTGGCTCCTCCTCCTGCTTTGCTCTAGGCTGGTTGTGTGATCTTAGCATGTTTCCAAAAAAGGGATATCCCCTTTGCTGCAATAATTCTTGTTGTTTGTGAATCAATATCTAAAGTATCACAACGTTCATCGCACTGAACATGGACGCCTAAATAGTTATAAATTCTGTGAACTTCAAAATATCATCAGACCCAGTTGAATATTTGGATGCCTTACAGCTTGCTACATCCAAGTTTAGGGCATGTTCTTTAGTGCGAATTCATTAAGATAATGGTAGAAACTTAATTAGCCACAGGTACCTAGAAATATTCTGGTTTTGGTCTACAGATGTTAATAGTGATTGCAAAAAACTAAGTCATGTCTTTAATTTGTCATAAAATGCTCCTCCTTACCTTTTAATAACATGAGATCCCATGCTCTTTCCAAAGCTCTATAAATGGTCCTAAAAAGGAAAACCTAAATCTGTGAAATGTGGTGGGTTCATTTAACATCTGGAAGTACTCTCATGGCTGCCTTCACTGGCTTTCAAGACAGTGAAAAACTAGGCTGCACGACTTCTTGATATTTGTACAAGGAGTGCGTAGTAGCATCATTGCTAGTAAATAAAAGATTAAATTTTCTACACTAGAGATTGATATTTTAAAGTTTGGATTTGGGCATTTCCTGTTACTAATGCATAATATTAGGAGCTATTTGTTTTTACTTTGTAACCAGAGGAGGCAATCCAATGCTCGTTAGGTAATCTTTATTGGACCATCTCTGCTCTATTTATACTGAATAGTGCCCTTATTACATAGTTAGTTCCATTTATTTCATCTGTTAAAATTAGATATTTCCACTGTACTCGGAAAGCATCCTTGTCCTTGGCTAGTAGACTCAGAATTTGAAGCTAGCAATTAAAAATTGTTTCTAAAGCAACTTTTTCTACAGTTTACTCTTCCCATCTCTTCTGTTCAGGAGCAAATGTTAACAATACCTGTCAACAATACCTGGAAAATCAAGGGAAAGAATAAAGGGGCAATTGTGATTTTAAATGAAGTTTAAGGAAAAAAAAAAAAAGGTAAGGAAGTATGCACTGAAATATTTAATTTTATATAATAAAATATAAAGATTTTAAAATCTCCATGTTTAAAGGGCC
>NW_009728621.1:0-6778 GCF_000703405.1 Apaloderma vittatum
TCCAACCTGAATTGTTCTATGAGTCTACGATAATTTCTCAAATCAGAATGCCCCACTACCTGATGTTTAGGCAATTAAATTCTGTATAAATGCCAATACCACAAAGTCCACTATCCTACTGAATAAGTTATATAAAAAATAGAGTATGTTTATCATTACCCTAGGCCATTTCTGTATTCTTTCTTGAAACACCAGGCTTTATTGCTTTATGATATCTGCCAGCCAAGAAAATACGCAGTGGCAACTCACTTAAACCATATACTCCAAAAAAGTGCTGCTCCATCAAACATACCTCCACAAGCCTGCTGGTATGCTCTCGAAATATAGCAGCATATTCTTTTATTTCTTTCTCTCTTCCATTTTTAGCAGCTTCAATAAGAACTAAAAGTGGAACAGTGGTATCCAAGAAGGAGTCTGAGATGTGGTCTATAATGGCTTTACGGAGCTGCAAAAGAAAACATTACATTAGTACCTGCTAACTGAACTATTTATTAAACTCTATAGCAATTATTGTCTATTAGTATTTTGTAACATAAACATGTACACACTGTATTCCCACATCATTTGCAAGATTACATGTCTGGAACCTGCTGCAGCTGCAATTTGACTCTATTTAATTTTAGGCACAATTCAATATACCACTACCTAAATATACATAAAATACTTAAAATGTGTGCTAGTTCTGTTGAAGTCAAAGGAGCCAAATAAACACTTACGTTCTTTGATGAATAGACTACTTAAATGATTCCACACATGAAAAATTACGGTTAGACCAAATCTAATATCTTCTGAGTATTGTCTCTTGAAGCTTAGACTCTAAGGGAGACAGCTATTTCATTTCAAAGAAAATATTAACTTAATTACATTTTTACTTCTGAAATAGTCTATATCACATGTTTTCCTAATTGCAGAATTACCCAAATATTTTCTACCTTGTTGGAAAACCCAATACATTTTGACTAGAAGAATAGTAGCCTTCATGGTAATTAAATCAGCGAGATTACCGATTGCGCCACCCAATAATAGATTAATAGAGCAAGAACCACTATAAATGAGTCTGAAGTTCATTTTCTCTTTAAATTAATTGTTCTTGAACTTCTTACTCAAATTAGTAAAGCACTGTAACATCCTGCTACAAATTACATCTCAAATTAGGTCTCATGTAGTCTTATAAACTGCTCATTGGGACATTACTTCACTTAAGAGGTTATTTTCCATGTTATAAACCTACACATGGCATTTGTTATTTTAATCAGAGAACACTACTCAAAGTATATCAATTGTAACAATACATGCAATGTAACTAAATTATCAAGTTCGCTGAATTTCCTACTGCAAAAAATTATTTTACAATACACATAAAAGTTATTGATTGGAAGAGAAAAGAACACAAAAAATCTCTTAAGTTCTTACAGGCTGACAGGTTTGTTGGCAAAGGATGTGTTTTCACGCAGCATTTTGCTCAAATGTATCTAAGTGAAAACTCAGCACAAGTGAAGACTCCTACAGCTAGAAAAATGCAAAAACCCACAATCTTTCTGATGCTGCAATCTTTGTAGCAAGGGTAGTGAACACATGCAGTAGAAATAATAGTAGAGAAATCTGTTGATTATCAAGACAAGATTTGACTATGAATTCCACCACAAGCTTTTGGACAGCCTCACCACCTAAATCCAGCTTTCACTGACTCACCAGGCACATGGGGCAGACAAATCTTCCCACAAAATACCGGGAAGTTCACATGTGGAATGTTTTTTTGTCTTCTAACTTACTGTAGCTCATCACATTACACATACTATCTGGATACATTTGTATATTCTCAAAAGTAATTTATGAAGACAAAGACTATGGGATTCCAATACAAAACCGGATTTTTAATGTCAAGTTCACATTCCCAGCTTTATGCAGGCTGGAATTTTTAAAAAGAAAAAGAAAGATACTAAAACGCTCCATTACCAGGAACTAAATACATTGATCCCCCAGTCCTGCCAAGTTACCCATCAAAATTTCGGTGTTAGAAAAGTCTTACTGAAAAAATCAGACATACTTGCCTGCCTAAAATTAAGTACGTGAATGTATCCTTGAGGAATCACAGTTTAAACATCAAGATTTCACTTTACAATAATCAGCAGCAAAAAGCTGTGCGACCATATCCCTTGCCAATGATTCATCAACACCAAGAGAAATATTTTTGGGTTCTGCATAGGCCAGACTGTAGGACTTTCACAGCCTGAACGTATTATTTGAGGACCAGTGACTGCAACGACCTTAAGTAACATTTATGGTGAGCTCGAGGCATCTAATTTTCAAACCAGCAGCCTAATTTTGTCTCTCAGCACACAATTCTTTGCTGTAGCTTTTTACTAGTTTCCTTAGTTTAATTAACCTTTCACATATAAATTATCATTATTATTTTGTTCTAAGAAATCCTCCATCCTGCAGTTAAACAATGTAATGCATTTTCTTCTAAAGAACATCTAAAAAAAGATAATGCTGTGTCAAACCAAGTTTGACATCATCTTCCTGTTTCAGTTAGCAAAGGAATATATGAAGTGGAGATTTTCAAAAGATGGCCCATGTAGCATTCAAGAATGAAGAAATACAATTTAGAACAAGGAAAGGAAGAAGACAGAAGAGAGGAGTATCTGAAGCAATATCTATTTCTTTTTATCCTAGTTATAATCATTTTTCCCATGATTTAGTAATCCGTTTCTGACTCTGCACACCTCTGGAGCAAAAGGCTAAAAGCTAAGCAGCTGTATAGGAAGACATCTGAACAGACAGCTAACAGCACCAGCAGTGCCAGCAAGCAATAGAAGGAAAGCTGTGCTATAATTAAAATTCTTCTCACAATTTTTAAGAGACGTCATCAGAAGAGGGAAAGCAGAGGGAGGATGATGTCTGACAAATTGTTTTCTTTTTAAGGTGCAAGGTCCTATTTTTACCCTTTGAGCAGACTGTTGCAGAAGTAGAAGCAGAGAGAACTTTTGTTTTGTTATTGCAAAACAACATAGAAACATGTTGTTTATAAAACATGGGGCATAAGGCTGTCGAAAACAAACAGTGGAGGTTAGAGAAGAAAATCCCAGCAGCTGTTTGCCACACTATTAAACATCAGTATTCTGATGAGTACAGAAAACTGTGTTTGCCTCTGTTTGCCTATTGCCTCACAAGGCTACACTGGTAAAAGTCCTGGAAGAACTAAAGATTAGTTGTTATTGAGGGATCTTCCT
Source organism: Apaloderma vittatum (assembly GCF_000703405.1). NCBI lineage: Eukaryota > Metazoa > Chordata > Aves > Trogoniformes > Trogonidae > Apaloderma > Apaloderma vittatum. The sequence goes on from NW_009728621.1 coordinate 3,234, forward strand.
CTCCTGTTTCAAAGGGATGCCACTAAGGCAATCAAGAAATAAGAAATAAGAATATCATCAGGAACAACATTTATTAAAAAAAAAACCAAACAAAAAATGACAAACAAAGCCACAGGACTATGGAACAAGCACAGGAGAAACATCTGTGCAGTCCATTCCCAATGCACTGGGAAACAACTGGGATGTAAGAACTGAGTATGGTCATTTCTCAGAAATGGGAATGAATAGGCAATTCCTTCCTAAATATTCCTACAGTTCTACTAGGCAGGGAAGCAGTCACCTAGCTAAAACTGCACACAGAGAAACAACATGCAGATCTCCAGCATGTTACAAGTAAAACTCAAAACAAAACAGAACAAAGTGCCCACAAGTACTGTCCAAGTTCCTGAAGCAAATAAAAATAATTCCATTTGGAAAGCCAGAGACTTGTACAATTTCCAGAACACACTGGTTTTGAGAGAGCTACTCATGGCTTCAAGTCTTGCCAGATACAAATCTTCTTTCACTTTACTTACCACAGTCTACAGAGACGTTCTGGGGGGACCTGTGGCATAACCCACTCTCAGGTGGTGACCAGGCCAGCACTTAGAGGATGAGTTTGTTTATTGTGCGCTACACTGAAGAGTTTTCAAACACACCAAGATTTCAATACAAAAATACTTCATGAGGTTTCATCTGCAACCTTTTGCAATCCCAGTAACTGACTGAAAGCAGAGTACATTGTGCACACCACAGCCACAAATGCAATACGAGTGCCTCATGTAATACCAGCTACAGCACAAGGCATCATCTGAAAAAAAATTAAGTATTATAAAAGCCGTAAGAGTAGACCAAAAAACAATTTTCATGTTTCTAGTAAAAGTACTGGCAGACAGAGTAATGAATGCTCATAACTGAAGGCAAATAAGACTCTGCTGCAATATCTGCAGGTGCAGAATTCAACAATTTCATGTTTCCCAGATCAGGAATTAGATATGCACTAAGCACTCTTCCTAAAACAATTCTTATGCAATCCACATGTATGAGCACAGAATTGGAGGAAGTAGATGAAATATTTCTCATAAATATCTTCCAGTGGAAAATGTCAAGAAGACGTAGAGCTACTCTGGTTTGAAAAAACTACATGAGGCCAGAACATTGTACCACGGCTTATAGAAAAACACAAACTGAATTAGTTAACTGATTTTAAACAGAGTTTAATTAACTCCTAGAAGAGACCGTAGGACAGAATGGGAGAGTTCCTAGACACATTGAGCTTGTGATGCAAGGCACCAGGTGCCCAAGGTGAATACATTTTTGATGGAATGTGAGCAGAACCTGAATAGCTAGTTAGTCGTAAACATTATATTTATACTATATTCATCTCATCTTACAATGCCTTCCCTGGCTGATTATGGGAGACAGGAAGGAATTTGTTTGTCATCTTGAAGCACAGGCTGGCTTGTAAGACTGTACACAAACTTGGGAGGAATATTCTTCCACCAGAGCTAATAAATAGCCACAGCCAGAGAAGCATGTCCTCATGTTCTGCATAGCCATAGATTTTCATATAGTTGATTGGGACAGCCTGGCTTAAAGAACTACTGGCTTTGTAACTTTCCATTCTAAACTGGCAAGTTATATACTTTCAACATAAATTGCAATTTTTCTCAAGGATGTTTCTTGCAGAGAAAGGACGCAAACACAGCTGCTGTCTTCTGCTTACCTTCTGCAGTACAGTGAAGTTGTAGATTTCGGTCCCTGACTTACATTAGTTTTAGGATCCTGGGCTACAAAAATGGACATGTGGACTGTGGACCAGGTATTCCAAGGACCCTTTTCTGCTGTGTGAGTTCTCACAACCATAAAGAACTAGACACAGTGGCCTAGGGGTCCCATCAAGGTGTCTCTTCCAACAATAAATAATAATTCAGTCTTATTTAAAAAGAAACCCAAATCTTGATGTCCAAAGGACCTTATCGATATATTTCCAGAGCAAATACATGTTTAGACATGTACACATACAGAGGTTTGCCTAAATACATACATATATTCAGTCAACATCATTTAGTAGGGCTTTTTCCCCTGTACATATATGTTCCATGGAATAGTGTAACCACCCTCAGTATTTTTTTAATACAGAAGAAATCTTCATTTTCAAAATGCAGTGCTACAAAAACTGAAGACAGCAATTTGAAAAAGCATTCTTCATGTCTCCTTTTCTACCTTCTCAGTTCCCCAGGTTGCTTACCTGTCTGCGGAGGTCTCTTGTCTTCTTGCACATGCTCTCTATTGCAACATTCAGGGCATTACTTCTCTCTTTCTTGTCAGTCTGTAATAAATGTGGCAGAAAACACAACAATGTTTTTTTGTGATCTCTTCACAAGCATGTTCTCCGTATCCTCATGCATTGGAGCATCTGGTAAATTATACGTGCATAAGGATTCTTTTGAATTTTAATACATTTCAGGAGTCAATACCACAATATTCACAGAATGCCAGTTTGTGATGTTAAGCATAATCCGCTGAAGCAAAACACATGCTTTACTAGCAGTATATAGGAACAAAATTACACACTTCTTACATCTTGTGAATTGCTGTAATACTCTTTTTATAGTCCAGGGTTACTTATGAAACAACAGTAATGTAATTATTATTGATGCCAATTCATTATCACCATAGTCACATGAAAAAACAAATTATCTCTCTACAAGGAATTTACACATTCCGACATCCACAACACAGTTCAGTACTGCTTTAGTCTGCAGCATTCATTATTCTACTCCTGTAGAGCAGGATGGGTGAGTTGCAACATGTGCCAAGTGTTGCAGTGCAAACATTGCCGATGGAAATGGCCAATCTCTTCATTTGACAGCACATTCATTTTCAGCATTGATAGACAGACCGCTTGAGATATTGGAGAGGTCTTCAGAGAAGCAGTTGCATACTTTCTAAACCATCTTAAACTTCTATCTATAAGCAAAGTGCTTATATTATTATTAGCTATTTGGAAAGTATAGTTAACACGTTTATTGCACTGCCCAGGTTTTCTTCTATACGATATTACCACACTAGTCCTGTGTCTAATAGTTGTTTTGAATAATCTTTTCTCTATGTGAAGTACAGAAACCATATGGAAATCCAAAATATCTGAAGAGTTTTGTTCCCCTAAAGCAATCACTCATTACTCACTGTCCTGGTACAAAGGAAGCATAAGCGTCTTTACACAGTGTTAATTCAGTACACTTTGCATTTCCAGGGAAAGGACCAGATTCTCATAAGTGTGAAGGAAATAGCTACATATACTGACCATGTTTGGGCTTCAGTTAGAGCACACTAGGAAGTATTATAAACACGACTATCTCATTTTGTAAATCATACCAAAATAAATAGTAGTGAAAATAAAAGTAGTAATATCTTAGTAGGTGCGTAGGTGTATAAGCTCGTTAGATAATACTGCAGTCAAAGTTATTGTCTGGCTAAAAAAACCCAAAACATGAAAAAACATATCTGTGAATGGAGCACTATGCTTAGCATTAAAGCAAGGACTAGAGAGTATAGGGAAA